>NC_042997.1:67141151-67161151 GCF_006345805.1 Octopus sinensis
ACCTCCAGCTAGGCGATAATAATAATAACTGTTTCAAATTTTGGAACAGGGCCATTTTCAGGGGAGGTATAAGTCGGTTACCTCGATCCCGAAAACGTGTCGATAAAATAAGTACTGCTAAGTATTTTGTACCACTGTAGGTACAAGATCAATATTTTGAGGGGAGGGGAAAATGGGTATCATCAACTCTAGTCCTTGACTTGTAATAATAATTCCTTTTTACAAAGAAAGCAGATATTCTCAATTGCAAAACTAAGTTCAGCCTTCATTAATTTCTATGGTTTCCAGCTAAATTGGAAAATCAACTTAAAGTTATCCGCTTGAGAATAACAAGAAACTCAATAAATTCATAATTATATTAAATTTTTTTTAAGGCAGATATTGAAGCGTCGGACCTAATATTTTGCGGTAATTGTTGCTCTAACGACTTACATTCAGAATTCAAACTAATCGAGGCCAACTTTGCCTTTCATTCTTAAGGGGTAAGATAAAAAAAGAAAGAAGGAAAGACGGACAAAAAAAAAGAAAGAAAGAAAGGAAGGAAAAAGGAAGAAGAGAAAGAAAAGAGAATTAAAGAGAAAATAAAGAAGGGAAGAAAGAAAAACGAAAGAAAGAAAGAGTTCAGGGAGGAGGGTTGATAGAATTCGACTCCTTTCGTCCTGACATCAGTAGTGACAACACTGGTATTAAATTCTGTCGGCCCTAGAGTCTCTTTCGGAAAAACGTCGGTGTGTTGAGAGGGGAGAATTTGCTCATCTTCCATGAAAAAAAATCTTGTCCAGGACACTTCATAGACAACCTTGACCTTGCATTCATTATAAAACCATTTTTAACACGTAGTTAAATCTTCATTGAAGCAATCTTTTTTGGCCTGTTGTTGTTGCTTTTTGTTTATCCCCAGATTAGATTAGTCGATTTGATCCATTACAAAGCTATTCTAACGTTGATCATTCCTTGCTTCTTTTGGATGCTCTGTATCTAGTACCATATTTATTGTGTACTTCTTCTTCAAGAGCATTACGCATAATTTGGGAGAGATTTGACTACTAATTCAAGTAGATTGCATAAGGTGACCAGATAGATGCGATCTCTTTAACTTGAGTGATTACAAATTAACTTCCTCGATATTTTCTTCTCCTTCTTACCGTCTCTTCAACATTCATTCATTGATTTATTCTCCCATTAAATCTTTTATTATTCCATTCTGTCACTATTCTCTCCTTCAAATGAACTTCTACACTCTCAAAATATAAATCAGGCAACACGATCTTCGTATTCCGAAATGGTAAATCTTCCATTTTAAGAGGCAGCCTGCAGTGATGCTTTCTCCCGCGGCAATAAAGTGAAATCAGTATCAGAACCAGGCTTCGTTGCCTGACAGACGGAAGATTGCAAAGGAGCGAAGTACCAGTCGCTCTTCAGTATGTTTCGTTTCCGAATCTATACTGATGGAAACTTCAGAGCTCTCGCACACTTGAGTCGCTTCCCTATTCACTTTAATGGTAGAAATTGCAATGTGCAAGAATAAGCACCGCAGAGTGAAATAGTTCTTTCAGCACATCTCTCTCTCTCGCTCTCGCCCTCTCTCTCTCTCTCTCTCTCTCTCTCTCTCTCTCTCTCTCTCTCTCTTTCTCTCTCTCTCTCTCTCTCTCCATTCTTCAAAATAAGGCATTCATCATTTTTCTGCCGAGACTATGGAATATTTACAGGATTCGCTGCACTTCAGCCATCCATCTCCGCTCGCTATTCCTGGGAGGCTCGAGGGAGTACCTCCTCCATAGTATCCTATGAGAAGCAACCGTCATTAGACTTTCCAGCTGGATTCCCAAGCGTGACCAACTGAGATTATAGATATTATCTAACCGCCTCCTACTCCTAGGTGTTCTGCCGGTTGGCTCAGTTTAAAAACTCCGCCTTGCAGTTCTTATTTTTAATATATTTCTCAGGAAACAATTTTTTATGTAACAATTTTTTCTATAATCCTTAATATACACCAGCAAAAGAACAACAACAACAAAACAAAAACAAAACTAGGTATACCTTTGATTGTATGTCTGTTTGATGAGAGCTGAGTTAAGGTAAAACATCAACAACAGCAGCAGCAAAAATAACAACAACAATAATGGGAACAACGAGCAAGCGAAGGACTTCTATGTAGTTGCTCGAGCTGGTAGAGATAGTAGCTAAATTCCGCTCGAATCACACTATAGCATTAGAAAAGGACACAGGAGATGATATAGTCCCAACATGAAATATGACTTGCAAAATGATAGGACTGCCACGGTTTGAATACATCTGATCATACATTTACTTAATTAGGACTGACCTAAGGTTAAAACAACAATAACAGTAGCAACAAGCAGAATAACAACTCGTATTTTCTCACATCAATTGGTTAGTGAATGAGGGGTAAGTATTCATGATCATTAAGGCGATCGATGAGCAGAATCGGTAGTATCGGACTAATGTCTTATTTCAAACGTTACTGTTCTCGGTGTAAATTTTGCTCAGATCAACCTTACATTTTATGCGTCTGCGGGTGATACCAAAGTATCAATACTGAGTTCGATACTCCTCTCTTTCTCTCTCCCTCTCTCTTTCTCTCTCTCCACCCCTCATATACACGCGCGTTCAGAGGTCTATTATAGTGTCCTCTCCTCTAAGAAATGGAGGCTGATTAAGTAAGGAGGAAGCAGCTCCTTTTCATCTAGCGTGCTGCAAAATCAGTCTCAAGAAACAAGAAATCAAGAAATATGATGGACGTGAACATACTGATGTGTTGTACGGTATGGAAGTATTTATTTTTTTTAAACCCTGATCCTCGCTTGTCTTCTCAAGACGGGTGAAATCATTTCAGTTGTTCATTTGGCACATCTGTCGGTCAGCATCCGAGAGAATTCAAGAAGGAACGGAGGAGATGTTGAGTATGATATCTGAGAAGTGACGAGGGGAAGGGAGAGACATGTGTATCGTGTGGGTCAATTATACACATACATCTAAGGACAGTGATAAATTTCCAAACTTCTGCTATATCGCATTTAGTTTTGTCATATGTACTTGTGTTTAATACAATCGCTTGTAGTTCTTGGTTTCATTTTCTCAAATCTATAACATAAGTATAAACTGCTTCTCTCAAAGTCTGCAATATAAGTACTGTTTGATTTTCCCATACGTTAGCATGGTACTTCTAATATGACAAATATGAATGGCATTCTATATATTTTTTTAAGTGAATATAAAAGTGCACGCATTCATATACACAGACACACAAAGGCAAACATTGTATTTGTAGAAATAGGGAAGAGCTTTTCCTTCAAATATATATATCACAGACGCGATCATCTTCAAATTTCTTTTTTAATTTCGGTCTCATTTCCAAGGCAAGTGATTTGATCTCGGACAGTCTGTTGAAGATAAAACGGCGTGGAAATCACATATTTACCATTCAAAAACACACACGCACAAAAAGACTGTTAACTTCACTTAAACATTTAATATTTGGGGTCAAAATTTTCGTCGCATTGACACGATTTAACTGCATCAGATAAAAAAGTTAAGTAAAATTAACAGTTTTTGTGAGTTTTTGAATGGTTGGTATGTGTAATTGTTTGTATTTCCCGTCTCTTAGTCTATCAGTCTATTAATGAACGTTTTAAGACAAGCCTGCTGTCATTACCAGAGAAAATGTGACAATAATAATGGCATGATGTTCGCGCACTTTGGAATAGATCGGAAAAATATAGAAATACTATTGCATCTGATGAAATCATCAATGCCAAACATAAAAATTATTATACAAAGGTTAAGTAAAGGAAATTATCAGGATTCATTTTATATGCGATGTATCTGCATGTTGAATTTTGGTTTATATTTTGGTATTAGTAAAGCTTCCATACCTATTTTTTCGTATACATACACATGGTTTCGAGTTCAGCCCCACTGCGTGGCACCTTCGACTAGTGTCTTCTACTATAGCCTCGGGCCAACCAAAGCCTTAAATTCTTTAATAGGTTTGGCCTATCCATAATTATAAAAAACGAAAACTATTTAGATGCAAATTGTAACTTAAATACCGGACTCCATGTGCCTTATATAAAAGAAAACTCTACATTAAGATATCTAAATAAATCTAGTAACCATCCGTCGTGAACAAAAAAAGCCCTACTACTAAATATAAGTAAAAGAATTTCAAACCTCTGCTCTAATGAAGAAATATTTAATAAACATTAAAAAAAATACAATATAGGCGCAGGAGTGGCTGTGTGGTAAGTAGCTTGCCAACCAACTACATGGTTCCGGGTTCAGTCCCACTGCGTGGCATCTTGGGCAAGTGTCTTCTGCCATAGCCCCAGGCCGACCAATACCTTGTGAGTGGATTTGGTAGACGGAAACTGAAAGAAGCCTGTCGTATATATGTATATATATATATATATATATATATATATATATATATATATATATATATATATATATATATATATGTGTGTTTGTGTGTCTGTGTTTGTCCCCCTAGCATTACTTGACAACCGATGCTGGTGCGTTTACGTCCCCGTCACTTAGCGGTTCGGCAAAAGAGACCGATAGAATAAGTACTGGGCTTACAAAGAATAAGTCCTAGGGTCGATTTGCTCGACTAAAGGCGGTGCTCCAGCATGGCCGCAAATGGCTGAAACAAGTAAAAGAGTAAAAGAGAGAGAGAGTATAACACTAAAATGCAGGATATAAAGGTAAAATTAAATATTTCCCAATAATATTAACTATAATAGCCAGGATAGAGTAACTACCACTCTGTTGCGAGGATACGTATCAGATTTCCTGGTCCATGACCAACCACATTTATTTCTGCAGATTTTGAATTTAAAAATGTTCAGATTGAACACGAGGTACCTCACTCTTATCAGTTTGGAAAATCCTGAAAACGACAAGAACATTGTCTCGTGAATAACGTATTGTAAAAAAAAGAAAAAAAGAAATATTTATATATGAGAAACTATTTTCACTAGCCGTTCTTTAATTTGATTTCATTTGATAATATTCCACACGTCGTCATTCCATCCCATAATATATTCGTTGTTTTGAAATCCTGTTATCAGCCAAACATCATCTGTCAGCTCTTATCAAGTTATATAATTAGTATTATTGATTCCTTTTGTTGGCAAAGTTATCGTGATTCCCCTCCCGCACTCCTTCTTTATTGCTTTTCTATTATTTCTTCGAGTCGATCTCAATGATACAGGTCACACTGAACTTGAGTGGATCTTCTGCAAATATAATTACCTCCTTCTAAGCTCCAAACTATTTTGTCATGATGATATGACAATCACTCGCCTTCCTCTCCGATCAACGATGAAAGACGACAATTTGTTTGAATCATTCAGCATTTCCTTAAGTTATTTTGGAAGATTGAAAAATGTATTGCCAGTGAGACGCTATTTATATTAAAACAGAACCTGCTGGCGAATTATCCACTATTCATAAGACAAGGCAACTGTTTTATCAACAGTTCTTTTCTTTATCATCAATGTCAAATTTAACTAATATCTTGAAGCGGAGTATGCTTTTCTTACTTCTAGTTTTATTTATCTTGCTAACATCTACCAGGGCACAAGCTGAAATATTTCAGTGAGACGTGAAGTTACTGGAGATATGTACCTATTGTAATATAGAGGAAATACTATAGATTCTCCCGTTCATATCATGGTTATGTTCCAAATTTGAAATTAAAAAGTGTTACAACACCCATTAGTGTTGAACCAAAATTTGTTTCAATAATTTATAATTTCGTCTTTGAGAAGATAGCCTGAATGGTAAATATAATCAAATGCCTAAGAGAGTATAGCAGCAACATTTTAAGTTGAAAGTCTCTCTGATTCATTGTTACTTCGCTACAAGACACATCAGGAGCGAGCTTACAACATTGAAGCCCACACTTTTTTCTCACAGGGTTAAAGAGGGGAAAGCGAGATTTCGGTAATCAACTGTTTAGCTTTTTGTCTCTACCAATAAATTTGTTAATGTGACGACTGACATGAAGATAACCGGAGTATGTGATATCGTAATTTGATTGTTCCAACAACCCAAATTGAAGTCTGTTTTGGGGATTACTTTTTGTTACTGTGTTCTGTTAGTTTTATAGTAGTTGTACTTGCTGTTGTCACGAGGTTATGTTATTGTGGTTGAGGAGATAGATAGTTTGATATAGTCTGACTCAACAGAGAGCAAAGTAGTTAGATGAAGAATTTTAGAATTAACATTTGCTTATATTGTAGATGAATGTTAATTCTAAATGAGCACGTCTGAAAGTAGTGGATACTGAAGTCAGCTTAACCTTTGTAGGTCAACTAACTCCGGAGTTTCGTTCTTAATACTTGTTTGTACTTGCTTGTATGTTTTTAAATTCATGAGTACATCCATTATTTTTTTAAATATGCGTCTATGTTCTACAATCAAATTTAGGACATAAAATATGTCCTTGGCAACTTCCTTCTCAGAATATGTACAGTGTCTGTTGCTACAACATCCCGCTGTAAGTAGCACCAGCGAAGTATAAGCGCCAAGAGTTTCTCTAGACTGGTAAAGCCACTGATTATCTTCATGTTAAGGTGAAGATTTATCTCTCTTTCAATTAAATAGTATTGAAACTGAAGCTAATCACCAACTACGTAGATCACTGTCATGTTTTGCTCTGGTCTGATGAAGTTTAAACCTCAAATATGATCAAAATAATTTTATATGGCGAGTTTTGTTTTAAGCAGACATATTGAGTTTAGTTGGAAAGAAGTCATAATGAATTAAAATAGACACAGAATATTAATAGTTCATAATTTATATTATCTGCAATGGATATAAAGGCCAAAACTTATTCTATCGATACATTTCGTTGTAGTAAGTAGAGTTTCATCAGTGATTATGATGTAGTAAGGGATATGAGTTGGATGAAGTAGATTTAATAATGTTGCACTTGAAAGAAACAAAATCTTTACACGTGTTCAGTCTAAAACTCAAATAAATGCTAAAAAATAGTTGATTGAATAACCTTTATTTTTACTTGGAATTCTGTGGTAATAATCGATGAAAATAAAATCAATAATTTAAAAGAAATCGTTGATCAATCACTCGGTCTGTATGTACACATAGTATCTATTTACACCTATATGAATCGGTCACTTAGTAGTAAAGTGTACTTGTTAGCATTATGATAACGTTGGTAATAGCATATGCACTCTGTACTCTCTGGTGAAACGTTTCACACTTTGATAGCCCTACTAAATCAACCAGGTGTATTTGTCAGTCTGCAACTATTAACAAACAGTATACTATTGTAAATACAGTAGTATACTGTTTGTTAATAGTTGCACATATTCAATTCTTCTCTGATCATTTATTTCATTGTAGTTTGTTTGAAAACTATCATAGTAACTTTTAAAAGCTACTGATTACCTGATAAGAATTCAGGAGAAATCATGAAATTCAAGTTATTGATTCCATGGCTATTTCACTATAGTAACAAACGATCATGACATTCCCTGCCGTATTCAGTTATGATACTGACTGTGCATACAACCTTTAGTATTATTTCAAGATCGGATTCTCCATCGAGTGTTTTCTTGAATGTTAAGAAAGTATTGATGTACAGGAATCAGATTTAAATTGAAATTCAATAGATAGCTGATTGATATTAAAATTGAATAGCTTCTGTTTCGGTTTTCTATCAGCTGTCTTTACGAAATCCTGCACTCCGCAATACCAACATACAAAAGGTTTTGGAGATGTGCGTTTCAGCGCATTGTTTAGGAGTTATTAAGGATATTAACACTGCTTCTATTTCAATGTGTGTTTTTATCCCTTGTTGAAGGGAATAGATGGAGATTTTAGGGCATTATTGAAGTAAGGTTCCTGGAGGTGGGATATATATGAGAATAGATGTTGAAGGTGATTATTTTAATCCTGCAACAGAACTGTGAGGGTCTAAGTTTACTGTGTTGGTAACTGTGCTTCTCGTCTATCCAGGTGGTCTTTCATTTTCAGTATTTTTATCTCATTGTGTAGGTAATCTCATGATTGTGTGTGTGTGTGTGTGTGTGTGTGTGCGCGCGCTTGAGTGAGTATATATACACACACACGCTTTTATTTTTTCCGAAAGTATGGTGAAGAAGAATTTCGACAGTTGGAGCGACTGAGCACCCCTTTCCAGGGATGGCATCTGTTAATCAGGAAGGACCTAAAAGATAATCTAAACAAAGATTGTCTATTTTCTGGAAGTGACTAGCAACTCTGAAGCTGGTGGTTTTCCTTTCATGCGAGATGCAAAGTAACACCCAAGAAATTTACAATTTTCTAATAAGTGGTTGTATTTCGGCATGAGTTGACTTCCAGCATGAAATTAATGAAAACATAAAGAGCAAAAATATTTTCCATACACAATAGGAAAATATTGTCTTTTCATACGTCAGTTTATATTTGCAGTCTTGTAGTTTTTTGCAAGATAGCTTTGTGTCAAGTCAATAAGTCATCTCTTCAGCTGCTAGGCCATTCTTTCAGTGGTCTCTGTGTGTGCTCTCGCAGCACTCTGTGTGGCAGCTTTTAGCGCTGTGTGTGCTCTTTCTTACAGTTCTGGCGGTCTGCCTTAGGTGCCTGAGATGTGGTGCTTTTATAGCAAAATATCGACTCAGAGAGACAGCTTCAACGGCTAGAATCTCTACAGGAGGTCAGCTCTAGACGGTGTTCCCAGTGGACAGAATTTCCTTGTTCTAACCAATCGTGACATTAGATATAGTGACTAAATATTCCTGCTACACTCACACATACACACACACACAGACGTATGTGTGTGTGTATATATATATATATATATATATATATGCATATGCTTATGCGTATGACATGATGCTTATGTCTATGGTATGTATACGTTGCAGTAATAATTATTTTATACACTTGATAATCGTGTATGCGTGCGTATGTATGAGTGAAAGAGAGAGAGATAGACAGACAGAGACAGAGAGAGAACGAGAAAGAGAGTTTGCATTATATTTTGGCTGAAAGCAAAAGTAGGAAGAAATCCAGACAAGTGAATGCTTATCTCTGTAATTTTTAATATAATAGTGATAAAAGAGGTAACAGGTTATAGAAGAACCAAGCAAACATACATGATGGACCATAATTAAATTAGTGAATATTCTTTTCTGGGGAAAGCTATCTGACTTCGTGAGTCATGGAGAAACTTCCCGTCAACGAAACACAAGTTCGGATTTCGAAATTAGTAGACTGGGCTGTACAGGATGTCCATATGTTATTTTGATTGTCCCCCACCATGTCATACGATGTGGCGGCTGTGTGACTTTAGCTGGTGTCGCGATTAGCCAGTAAGCATTTTTTTAAATGTTCAAATTTGCAGGGTAGCTGACCTCTCTATATAACTGTACATAATACTCTTCTGTTCAAACAATAGCAGGCCTGGCATTGTTTGTTTTGGCGGAAGTATTGATAGGAATGTTCCAATAATATCCCTTATACCAACATTTATATATACCTCTATGTATGCCTGACTGGCTGACTGAATATCTGTGTATGTACATATGTATCTATTGTGTGTGTGTGTGTGTGTGTGTGTGTGTGGTGTGTGTGTGTGTGTGTGAACCCTTTGAAAGTGGGTTGGATGTTTACTCATTTATTCATTTATTACTATTTGTTATTATTTATTCTCAGTTCAACTCTTTCCAATAAAATCGAGATAAAATATTAAAAAAAAGTTATGCCAGTTCTGACCAAACCGCAATTTCTTTCAGATATATCATAAATGTGATGATATAGAACATTCCCTGTGAGGAAAATTGTCTTGATATTTGCGACAGGTTGAATGTCCACGTAATGGTTTCTCGTTTGGTACGAAAAGTCTCTGATTATGTAGAAAAGTTCATAAAATTTGGATGTGTTTATGCGATGGAAAGAACACCATGTTGACATTTCGAGTCTGGCTCTTTGTTTGAGGAGAGAGAAAGAGCGAGAAAGAGAGCTAAAGAGAGAAGGAGATGGTGAGATAGAGAGATAAAGAGAGTAATACAAGAATATTGATGGTGATCTGATTTGGCAAAGTTTCCTGAGATTTTATTCATAAATTTCGAACTTCACTTTACATTTTGCGTTTGTATGCATATATATGTTATTTCTTTACTGCCCACTAGGGGCTATACACAGAGGGGACAAACAAGGACAGACAAACGGATTAAGTTGATTACATCGACCCCAGTGCGTAACTGGTACTTATTTAATCGACCCCGAAAGGATGAAAGGCAAAGTCGACCTGGGCGGAATTTGAACTCAGAACGTAACGGCAGACGAAATACGACTACGCATTTCGCCCGGCGTGCTAACGTTTCTGCCATCTCGCCTATGTATGTATATATATATATATATATAATATATATATATATATGTATGTATGCTTGTACCTGCATGCATTTATGTGCACGCGCGTTTTATGTTTCTGTATGTGTGTTTTACGCGCGCGCGCGTTTGCTTCGTTACTTTGTCATAAGCAATTGTCAGCGTTTAATTATTTTTTCCCAATGGAATTACTGGTTCTGAAATCTGTTTCAAGTAAAGTAATTCAGTTCAAACAAGTCAATCACATCCTCGAAGTATAAACTTCAAACCATTTAAAATGTTATTTTCCAGTGATTATACAATAATATACAATTTCGCATTTAATAGTATCACTAATAGTTTTTTTGTCGATGAAATTATCCTTTTGCAGTTGTTTTTGTTATTTTGGTTTTGAAAGTGAGAGAGAGAAGGGAGGTGACGATATCGGTTAGCTTCGTTGTTAATAGTGCCATGACTACGTCCAGTCTTTGGCTAATTCATTAACTCAATCCAACTAAAGACTGATGATTACTTCGTTCATTTGCTTAATTAATTCTTTTCACACTGTAGCAGACTTTAACACGTTTTCATGAAATCCGATTTAGTTTATTCAATTTACGCCTTACTAAATTAATGTGAAGCTCTGCTCAAAGAGCTAGTGGTGCACTGTATGCAAATACAAGTACGCGCACGTACACGAACACACACACACACACATGTACAACAGTCACTAACAATGTATTAATGTGTGCATATATATATATATATATATATATATATATATATATATATATACACATACATATATATGTATACTTATATACACATGTACACATGTACAAGTGGTAAAGCTTCAAGTACATTTATAGCACATTATATATATATATAATATATACAAAGTATGGGGATTTAGTTCAGAGGTGATCTAAACGATTAGGTACGCTAGGTAAGTGCTGTAACGGTTTACTAGGGCTCCAAGGTTGTAGCCGAGACGGTAGTTATGGAGCTATTGCAAATTTCCGATATAGCGGATATATGATTGTTAAAGTGGACAATAAACATTAATATATATATATGTTTGTATGTATGTATATGTATGTAGATACCTTCTTTTATTCTTTTATACGTTTCAGCCCAAAGGATGATGTAGCCACGCTGGAACACCGCCAGTGTGATCACCTTTTTAATGTTTCCCTCACCCTCACTCTCTCTCGTTCTCTCTCCCCCTCTTTCTCTGTCTCTGTCTCTGTCTCTCTCTGTCTGTCTCTGTCTGTCTGTCTGTCTCTCTCTCTCTCTCTCTCTCTCTCTCTCTCTCTCTCTATATATATATATATATATATATATATATATATATATATATATATATATATAGCTAGAATGGAGTAGCACCATCCCTTCCTCACAGTACATCAGACACAGGTCGTGTGTCGATAACCAGATGTTTTCTTGGGGTTAAAAGGTAGTAACATAGTTCTGCATGAACAGCAGTATCGTTCAGTATCGTAACTACTTAAGTCTCATTTACAGATTTTAAAATCTATCTGTTTTATTCCTTACGAGATCAACGGCTGTCTGTCGCTTCTCTGTTTATATATTGCAAGGTGGAGCGACGGCCATCTCTAGCTGGCAGTTATCCAGTGCCGAGGATGAGAAATAACTCAGAAACCACGGTCTACTGCTAATAGCTAGAATGGAATAGTACGCTCTCTTGCAAACAGTATATCAGACACAGGTCATGTGTCGTAACCAGCTGTAAAAGATGTTTTCCTGGGGTTATCATAGTTCTACGAAGAACAGTCACCTTACATTGGCAAATAAACTTTAGTGTTCAGTATCGTTATTACTTAAATCTCATTTAGAGATTTTAAAACTAGCCATTTATATGTATATAAATACACACACACACATACACAAATATATAGAATATTTTCATAATTACATGCATACATTCACTCATACATGCATACAGACATAGCTTTGAGGAAGAGAGTAAGTCGGTTAGATCGACCCCTGTGTTCAACTGGTACTTATTTTATTGACTCGGAAGGGATGAAAGGCAAAGCCAATTTCGGCGGAATTTGAACTCAGAACATAAAACCGGATTAAATGGCGCTAAACATTTTGCCCGGCGTGCTAACAATTCTGCCAACTCGACACCTTAATGATACCGTAAGCGCAGTTACCTTCCCTGACAATAGCTGTCTAAAGAGCTCGCCACTTGATGGCACAGCATGTAACTCTGAGGTACCGGCACTTAGTCCTTCTTCTTTGTTATAGCGACAGCAGCGTGCGAGAATGTGACCTCCTTTAGCTCTTGCATAAGCACGCAACAGCTAATAGACATTGAGCAGCTATGACGTAGGGTACACAAAAGCTGAACATGACCTTTTACTTGTAGATACCTTTCATGTTTTATTCAACTTGTATATATTTGTAACGGAGTCGTTATTAAATGGTTTCACCACGTGAGACCATGACTATCTAAAATCCTTTCTATTATAAACATAAGGCCTGGAATTTGAGGGGAGTGGTAAGTCGATCACATCGACCCTAGTACTTGACTGGTACTTTATTTTTCGACTAAATGCCGCCAAGAATTTTGTCCAACGTGCTAACAATTCTGCCAGCTCACCGACTTAATAATAATAATAATAATAATAATAATAATAATAATAATAATAATAATAATAATAATAAAGATGGGCTACAGCAAATATTCTGCTCAATACCACAGATTTGCTTGTCAGTTGTTTGACCTTAACCAGTTGAGCATGTCCCTTAGTGGCTGACGATATGTGCATCTCTGATCACGAGCAGAAGTAGTGGGGGAGCATCATAGCCATGTGTTGAGAGGAATTCTTTGGGGTTTGAATAATTCACCTCTGGAAACATGGGTGTTTCGTTCAACATCCTTAAGCAACTCTTATTCAGGGACCTTTTGAGCGGGATGGGCTACTCAACCCGAAGAAAATTCTAACTGGGCCCCACCTGCAAGGTCATGTGCTGTTTATCTTGATATGAGATCACCATGTCGCGCACATATGGTTGTGATGCATGTGTCTGGTGTACCCTTATCAGACGGGTAGTCATGATGGGTATATTGGGCTTCGTATATTTTACCCCAGTGTCACTTTGATGGCATGCACTGCTCTCTCACTCAATAATAATAATAATAATAATAATAATAATAATAAATGCCCTGATGCAGAACCAGGCAGTGGCTCTCATGGCTTTTGATCTTAACTGATTGGAAGTGTCATCATATACATTGTTTTGTCTTGGTATAAAAGGTGGGCTACAGCAAATATTCTGCTCAATACCACAGATTTGCTTGTCAATTGTTTGATCTTAACCAGTTGAGCATGTCCCTTAGTAGCTGACAATATGTGCATCTCTGATCACGAGCAGAAGTAGTGGGGGAGCATCATAGCCATGTGTTGAAAGGAATTCTTAGGTGTTTGGATAATTCACCCTTGAAAACATGGGTGTGTGTGTGTGTCGTTGTGTCTGTGTTTGGCTCCCATCACAGCTTGACAACTGGTGATGGTGTGTTTGCATCCCCGCAACTTGGCGGTTCGGCAAAAGTGACCGATAGAATAATTATTAGGATTAAAAAACAAGTACTGGAGTCGATTCATTTGGCTAAAAATTCAAGGCGGTGCCTCAGCATGGCCGCAGTCTAATGACTTAAATTCAAAATAGAAGATAAAAAGTGACATACAAGTCTCCGAAAATTAGTATAAATGATACAAATTTATCAATACTGTGGATCATATATGCCCACCACCAGTGAACAAGTTCGTGGAAATTTGAAGTCCATTTTCTAAATACATTTCTCAGCTATTAAATGTTTTTCTGTAAAAATCTTTTCTTACAAGTAAAATTGATGTTCGCATTAATTACTCGAACACACATCTTTTATACTTGTGTGTGTGTGTGTATGCATATATGGGTATATATAAAAGTATATATATCTGTGTGTCTGTGTCTGTGTGAGTATTTGCATGAGTGTGTATATGTACACACACACACACACATATATATATATATATATATTATATATATATATACGCTTATATATATACATGCATGCATATATATGCATATAGATGTATGTATATATATATGTGTGTGTGTGTGTATGCATGTACAAATATATATTTGTATGTGTGCATATTCATACACGCATATACATATACATATGTGCGCGTGCGCATCCACATATTGCTAATTTGGATATTATCTCTATTTGCATTGTGTACACACAAGTATTCAAAGCTTTTCTTGAAGCTAAATTAATATACTGAAGATGACAAAATTCAAACATACTTGTCCACTATTTGAATCCTTTTAAAAGAAATATACATCGTTTACTAATATCCGAAGTTGGAAGTGTTCCCATAGAAATACTAGATATGTTTTTGTTGTCATTATGGATGCTTTTTACTCAATCTTCCTTGCGGCGTTCCTTTATTTTTATGTTTCTCTCGCGATAATGCGATATCAACAATCTCTCCCTTCTACCGCTTCTATAAAAAGTTCTCTTGAAAAGAAAAGGAAATCGTTATATGCATTCTGTATAGTAGTTTTCCTAGTGAAACTTTCTACTACACTGTTATTACTCTAATGCATTACCACCAATTAATTGTACTAACACAGCTGTAATGTAATGCCAACGTTTTAATGTATTATTACTGGTCAAAATAAGGCGTGGAGCTGGGAGAAACGTTGGCTCGCCGGGCGAAATGCTTTGCGGTATTTCGTCTGCCGCTACGTTCTGAGTTCAAATTCCGCCGAGGTCGACTTTGCCTTTCATCCTTTCGGGGTCGATTAAATAAGTACCAGATACACACTGGGGTCAATATAATCGACTTTATCCGTTTGTCTGTCCTTTTTTTCCCTCTCTTTGTTTAGCCCCTTGTGGGTAGTAAAGAAATAGGTATTTCGTGCGTTTTTACGTTCTGAGTTCAAATTCCGTCGAGGTTGACTTTGCCTTTCATTCTATTGAGGTCGATGAAATGAGCACCAGTTGAGCACTGGGGTCGATGTAATCGACTTCATCAAAATAAGGTGATGAGCTGACAGAATCGTTCGCACGCCGGGTAAAATGTTTAGCGGCATTTCGTCTGTCTTGACGTTCTGAATTCAGATTCCGTCAAGATGACTTTTGCCTTTCATCCTTTCGGGGTTGACAAAATAAGTAGCAGGTGAACACTGGGGTTGATGTAATCGACTTACTCAGAAATTGCTGGCCTTGTGCCAAAACTTGAAATTTTATTAATGTTCCGTTGTAATAATACAATAAAGCTCTAGTGGTTAGGGTGTTGCACGCAAAAATCATTATTTCTTTTCCTAGACTGAGCAATGTTGTAGATCTTGAGCAAAACACATCATTTCACGTTGGTCCAGTCCACTCAACTGTAAACGAGTAGCCGCGCGACGGACTCGCGTCCCGTTTAGGTGGGATGTTGTAGTCTCGATCATTTAAACGCCATGGAAACGGGGTAACCGGCCTATGAATCTTAGGACTCAAGGGAACTTAATTACTACTCTATCACTGCACTACTGTATTACGCAGGGGAACAATTTTCAACATAGTTTCTGTTGAGTTTACTTTTTCACTTGATTTAGACTAAAATTGGTATGCTGATTTCAAAACTTCAGTCAGGTTTCTTCTGTAACGGGAGATATTAATTAGTAAACAATATTATGAAATATCAGAGTCAGCAGTTGCAATGCTAAAAAATTATTGTTATAATTGCATACCCTAGGATGTGAAAGATGAACAATGCATGAAATTTTAAGGAAATATTTATTTACCGTTACGTTACAATACCTTGCCTCGACGGGCAGGTTATGATAAATCCAAAAGCATGCGAAGTAAAGTTTGTGTTTGTGTCCTCTTCAATGTTTAGTAGTAAATACGGAGAGAGATATGATGATGTTGTAAGAGAACAGAATTAGAGCTAGTGAGAGTTGTAGGGTGTGGGACTTTGTCTCACAGTTGCTGACAGTAAACTTCCTTTCTCCCTCTGGTCAGTCAGACTTCGTTGTCACCAAACTGACTAACTGGTTGAGTCGTCACCATGTAACTGGACTCGTTGATTTGTCACCGACTGATTTTTATTTGGGGTGTTCTTGCTTTTATAACTATCCAGAAGGATAGATATATCATTGAGAACAATAGATTTAGTTGGTGGTCTTATCTCTATTCTAGCTTTTGGTGTAGTAGAAGAGGTTAGAAAGGCTCAAGTGGTGAAGACATTATTTCGGCCTCGCTAAAAGCATCTGGAAAATGTAAAACTGCTGTCAGAGAAAAACCATTGTTCCACCGTGGGAAAAGTTCTGTTGCAGTGTTAATTTAAATTTGGCTATGCTGGATCGAATCCACTTCATGCATGCAAGATCCACTACACTTCTATCAGGTTTTTTTTACAGCTTACTTTTTGAATTACCGCAGTTGTATTGTTTTTCAATAAGTAATATAGCTGGTCAGATTTTTTTATTATTTCATTATATCATTGCTTTTCCTTACTACCATCACTGTGCTACCGTACTCTTCAACCACAACTATACTCAATTACCATCACTTACTCCTACCACTATTTTCTGTTACTATTACTGTACTCTACTACTATCACATTTACTACTGCTGCCCCATACTTTAGTATTTTCGCTAGAGTTCCTTTCTGTAGGTGCAGCAACCTAATATTTTTGGTGGGCAGTAGGATGCGATATATTGTGACTTAACGTTTTTGCCCAAAAGTATTTTCAAGATTAAGTGAAGTAACGGTGTGTCGATCAAGAAAAATGTAATATTTCAACCGTTATACGTGTTTATGTAACCGTTATGTTTTATTAGGTTGTGCGTTTGATTCCTGGACCTGTTTGAGTGAGATACATTATTTCACGTTACTCCTGTACCCTCACCAGTCTTACGTTCTCGATGTTCCACTGGGGCAAAGATAGGAGAATCGAGAGGGTGTATAATATCTACTCGTGACTACATAGACAACTAAAATAAATTAGTTTATGGTAGGTGCTTGCGACCATTCTTGCTACCAAATTATAGTTGTTTGCGAGTGATAGCTATGCTCCATGATTGTAAACATTTTTTCCTTTAAGAATGAAATTGACATTCAAATTAACTTTCAGAACACAGAAATTTATTTACATTGTTTCCATTGCAGAATTCTAAGGCTTTTCTCGAAGCTAAATTAAGAATATATTGAAAACGACAAAATTCAAATATACTTGTTCGCTGTTTGAATCTTTTTACAGAAACATCTTTTGGTAATATCTAAAGTTTGAATAGTAAGTGCTCCTATAGAAATATTTAGTGTGTTTCTATAGTTCGGTCGCCATTAAGGAAGTTTTTGAATATTTTCTTTCCTTCGGACTTTCTTTATTTTTATGTTTTTGATTACCAAAATCTCACTTAACACGGCTTCTTGCCTCTCCATTTCTACCGTTGCTACAAGGTGTTCAACTGTTAAGAACTAATTCGCTACACACTGTCTCCGTCTCTACCAACCCGATATCCCAGTGTCTTCTTCCGTCGTCTATACTACGTCATACTATTCATGCCTATCTCTAAAATACTTTGCTAAATTCTTTTTCCTTTGCCCGTTTGAACTCTTTCGAAACTCTTTGCAGCCCTTCTTGACAACGCTCTTTTCCAGCACATAACGGCTGACAGGGGTCCAAATCTTTCCGGTCTTGGAAGACCTACAAATATCACAGGTATCAACCAGCTAATTGATTAAATTCTTTTCCTACATATATTCTAGAAGAAACGGCTGGATAAATTGTTCCTGTTATGGTTTATTCTCAGATCAACTCTAATCTAGATGGATAAGGCTTAAAAGTATTCTTGCCATGACCAGCCTATCCCATTTGGTTGATTTTTCTCGCAGATTATGTTCTTAGCAGGATATATCAATACGTCTGGTATACTACCATAAAAAAAGCCGAGGTTTCATATCTTGTTACCGGTGGTATTCTTTACGCTTCGTCAACACATTTAGATTTGAACGACTCAGTCTTCTTAGCTGTAAGTAGGTACCACAACATGGTACATTTCGCTGCTGTAGAACTAAATGAAATACAGTGCTTATACAGTGTTGTTTAGCCTGCAAAGCTAATTTTGCAAGCTGACTTACACCTCTGAATACTGTACATAGAGAGGAAGACATTCACACTAGCCTCACTCCTTACAATTCAGTTGACTTTGATAATAATCATAACACAGATATCACAATATATTGTGAATAGTATCACCGACGTCGTCGTCATAGCCATCATCACCACCACCACCACCACCACCATCATCATCATCATCATCATCACATCATCATCATCATCATCATCATCATCATCATATATCATCTGCTCTAAGCAAGTTAACACGGTTCGACATATTGGCCTTTTGTGAAGTACATTCATCATCATCATCAACATCACCATCATCATCATCATCATCATCATCATCATCATCATCATATATCATGTATCGTCTGCTCTAGGCAAGTTGCATAACACAGTTCACCATGTTGGTCTTTCGGGAACTGTATTCACTGTATATTACAGATCTTCATACTGTCCATCCACGTAATTCTTTGTTATCCTTTTCCTCTTTTCCAGTCATTTTACCCTGTATTAACAATATCTGTAAACAACTTACAGTATGAAGATCTGTATTATACAGATTAACAACTTTATTAACTCCTGAATAAAAACGTTGTTCTAAACTGTTTTGTCAACGCCATTCTTTATTAACCATCATTGTACCACCATATTGTAGTAGCATTTTTGTATGACCATCGCTGCATTACAGCTATTATCCCTACATCCTCTGTATTGTTTCTGCTATATAGTCCTCCAACTGATTTACTCCCGCCGCCGTACTGCAATATCACTGCTCTACTGTTATGCAGTCGTGGGCTCTCCCGTCGTAGAAGGCGGATGGGGGTTCTGCAGTTTCTTTATGAACAACCTACACAGGTGATTCACTTGTAGTGATCAAATGTTTGAGCTGTAAATGAGCTCACAGCCTCGATCGAATCGACATTGCCTGCACAGATGTACGGTGTGCCACGATTCAGATGTCGATGTGATCGTAGAGCAACATGAGATTAAGTGGTTTGCATAGGAGCACAACGCACCGTCCGATCTCGTGATCGTGAATACAACACCAAAACCACTAGACCATGCGTCATTACACTGTAAAGCACAACTTCCACTACTACTGTACTGACTACTACTACTACTACTACTACTACTACTACTACTACTACTACTACTCTACTACTACTACTACTACTACTACTACTTCTACTACTGCCTTGACTGTACTGTACTATAACCACAAATAGTATGATGTATCTGTCCATGCATCTTCGTTGCTGAAAACTAAACAAAGAACCATACGCATTGCCTTGACCAGTAATAGCTATATTTATTACTGTTGACTTGTTTGTTCAACGAATGCACCCATGTCCCTAGCAAGATTAACAAATGCGAACCCGCTCCACACACACATCCGAGACAGGGGCTCTAATTCAGACCTATATATGTTGTGGCTTGCAGTTAATAAATAAAAACTATATGACTCAGTGCATTGGTTTGCTCGAGGC
>NC_042997.1:67166151-67172449 GCF_006345805.1 Octopus sinensis
CTTAATATGCATAAGATAAATGCGTTATTCTCTGTGTAACAACTGTTGTATAACTTGGTGTATTTCCTTAGGTTTTAAAAGTTAGCTGTTGTTCATTTGACGTAATTTTAACTCCCACGTGAAAGGGTAACCTTTATGATTCTGTTTTAATCAACAAAGGAATACCTTCAAGATGTGTGAAATATGCATAATTGATAAGAAGGGGGCATTGAGAGGTCTGGTTTTGATTTCTCCTCTCACGTTCTTTTTCTTTCTCTTCTACTTTCTCAATATACCATATTTTGTCTATCGTTTTCTTCCTATTTTCAATTAGTCTCTCTCTATTTCTTATAGCTCAAAACTACCAAAAGTAGAATTGAACGCTTGCCAGTTGGCTTCGGCGCTCCCTAGTGGATCAGTTTGGAAAAACAATAAACGATATCTAAATATTCCACTATAGACTAGATTGGCGCCTTGAAAATAACATTCTTCTCTTGAAAACTACTTTAACAACCTCTTTTTACACACATACACACACACACACACACACCACACACACACACACACACACACACACACACACACAATAATCAACGTCTGATGCGATAACTGTGTTGATATATGCCGCAAACAGGTTGAAATCGTCAATCTAATTTTCGATTCTCCGCTGCTGCTATTTTATTTTACATACAATAAACCTTCGGAAAATGTCTTTCGTAATTAACGTTGTATCGAAAACCCAATAAGAGGAAGCCCTTTGCATAATTGCTCAAGCTGCTAGAAATGCACCCAAATCTCTCAGAAATCTTACATTGCTGTCTAAAAAATGGAAGAACGCATTGTCAATGTTGTCCTGGTTACACAATTTTAATAAGACTGCTCAGAGCCAGAACGTTTTTGATCGAGGTAACACAACATAATTATCGCACAGTTTAATACTAGCACATGATCTCTGGTGTTTTTAGGGAGGTCCACTCTGTTGCTAGCATTTGGCTCAGGTCCCCAGTCTAAGTTTAATACCTTCCCTACTTTCCATTAGTCTTGGAATCCCTGAAAAAGGTCATGGCCGATACCTTTCACTTTCTGACCAAGCGATAACAAATTAATAACAATATCATATTAATCTTTAAAATAACTTTCATCTGACGTCAGCCTTGCTTTACATTAAACACCCAAGATATTGCTACTAATTATGCGAAACCAATTTTTAAAGTCCTATATTGTCTTTTGCAAAATTTCACATTTTCTTTACAATCGTTACATCTTTTGACTTCTGGGATTTCGAATTATTGAACTTTCTAACATTCTCCATTAGACAATGTCTCGATATATGTTATATGTTTGAGAAATTGTAAAATTATATTTTATTGATATAATTATTTTACCTTTTTTTATTCAATTTTCTTTTGCCAGACGATAGCAATTATTGCGAGAGGATATTCGATGGATTTCTTTGTTGGGAAAAAACAAAACCAGGAAAAAGGGCCTTCATGCCATGCCCGTTTAACCCAGAAGGTAAGTATATTGAGTTCCTTATTTATTTTATAATGTTTCTTTGTTGTTATTATTGTGTGTTTTTTCACTCAGGGCAGCCTTAATTTAGAAGAATTATTGTCGAATAGGTACCAGCTGTGAACATCCCGTCTTTTTCCTACACACATTGCACCCAGAGTATCAATTGATATATCTTTCTTTGATTAAGACATCAGGGTGTGACTAAAAAGGAGAATTTATCTGGTATTTCAGTGAGTTCCCACTGATATTGTTATCTGCCAATATAGGCAGTTAATAAAATGCCTCGAGTGTATTAAGTTATACTATCATATTCGATACGTTAATCATGATGAACGGCAGTTATATCAGTTGCTGTCATTGTTATTTATCATATTAGCTCTGATCCATCAAACTTATGATCAAAGAAGTTCCAGGCTTGATTAATACATCTTATATTCTGACAGAGTGCAAATGTCCAACATGCACTTCCCTTTTCCCTTCTTTAGATGCCATGCCCAGAATGTAGGACATAGGCGATCATGTCCTTCCATAATTTTCTGTTTCTGTTTTCTTTAACAGTTCCACTTCCTGATGTTTAATGTTTCTTTCTTCCAAACAGTTCGCCAAGCTTAAAAACCATATCATTCTTCTCCTTCCTCCTGTTCCTTTTCCCTACAATTTTTTCAGTCAAGGACAAATCGTCCAGGCACCCCTTTCTTCATCACATGACCAAGAAGTCTCAGTTGCCTGACCCTTATCTCACAAAGCAGTTTTTTTTTATTTACCGCAGACCGGGTCATCAACTCATCATTACACACTTTGTCCATACCATCCTCAATATTCTCCTTAAGAACCACATTTCACAGCTCTTCAGGCACCTTCTCATTTTTTATGTTATAGATCAGGAGTCACCAAACTTTTTTCACAACGGGCCAGATAACTGAGAGAATTACGAGAATACAGTGGATATACAAAGAAATAAAAACAACCAACATATTTATTTACCTAAATGTTATCAAAATAGGTGACGTTAGCAATAAGATAGTTATATCACAGCCAGTGCTAACATATCCGAATCTCACAAACTAAGCAGCAAAAACAGTTAGTGAGATTTGTGAAACTGTTGTTTAGACTTTAAGATTTCACCAATATTTGCTTTGGAATTGCTGCATTCAACCAAGAGAATTCCTTTCAAATGTTCATTAGTTAACCTCATTCGATGTGCTGACTTCATAGACATAAGTTGTTCCAAATACCGATGCCATACCCGAGGCAAATTTCTTCCAATTTGAAAACTCATCATCAAGTAAGCAACGATAAAATTCAACAAGTCATTTGCTTGCAAATCAAAGAGTACGAACCGTAGTTCCTTTTCCGACTCTGTAAGACTGTGTCATCTGCATATCTTATGCTTGTGATGATCCTGCCTCCTACCCTTAGACTTTCCTTCTCAAGTTCTCTTATGATCAATTCGCTATAGTAATTGGAGAGATTTGGTGACATAACACATCCTTGTCTGAGCCCTCTCCTGATGATACTATATTCATTGCATTCTCCAACTACCTTTATGCAAACTGATTGATTTCAATGCAAGATTTGGAGATCTTTATAAGATAGAAAAATGTGATTTGAGAGAGATTTGACTTCTACTTCTAATAGATCGAAAGAGAACATGGAGATTCCACCGATGAGTAAGAGTCGAAGAACAGTAGATCTTTTTAAAAAACAGTACATGATTTTTCTTAAGATTCGAAATTCAATCTTTTTGTACCTCTTCCACAGCATATATTCTTTGACCATGGGCTATATTAACCGGAGTCTGCGATGCTCGGCGCTATAAACCAAGTAGCATGAACGTCAGATTTATGCTGTGTCTCTGTCTCATACACCGGGTTTTCCGAAAATCCGCCCATCCATTAGATCGCCCATGGGCGTTTGTTTGGATGGGCGGTTATTTGTGGTTAAAAGTTGAAACAGAGTTAGTGTTCTTGTTTGCATTCTGCCCAGACGTTCATTTGCTCTACGCCTGTAGATAAATTCAAAGGATTTTTATTCCCAATAATGAGTCGAAAGAAAATATATCAAAACGTGTTCAACGTTCATATACCATTAGTAAAACATTGAGTGCTATTAAACGAGTGAAAGAACATTCTGGCAATTTATTTGCTGCGTCAAGAGACTTAGGTATTGATAGAAAACGATTGAGAGAATAGTGTACAAAAAAAAGAAATTAATTAATGTCAGGTATGAGGAGGCGCAGATCAAATTGTTGGAGGTAGAGGACCAGCACATAGAGATCTAGAGATTGAACTCTTACAGTGGATTGTTGTTCAGCGTGCAAACAATATAAATGTAAATTATCGCCGTTTACGAGAATATACATTTGAATTGGTGAAAAGGTTTGGAATTGAAATGAACAGCTTTAGACGTTCTGATAAATGGATTTTCAATTTCATGAAACGGAATTAACTGACTGTGAGAAAGATTACACATGTTGGTCACGCAGATAATAAAACCCTTGGAGAAAAGGCACAAATCGCCAGTGACTATCTAGATAGCATTCCAGTATTAACAGCAGATAAGGATGCTGACCAGATTTATAATATGGATGAAACACCTGTATACGTTGACATGTTGAGTTCAACAACTATAGACTTTGTTGGCAATAAAAATGTAGATGCTAGCCACTGTGGTGCTACCAAAGCTCGTTTTACTGCTGTGTTGTGTGATTATCCTTAAAGAATTGAAAAACGTGCCTAAAGTCAAGGTCCCAAAGAATATTTACTTAAGTCTCCAACAAGGGATCAACCACATATGAACTCATGCAGCTGTGGACTGACAAAGTGTTTAGGCAGAGAACAGCACAATTATTCCATGCTCAAAATTCAGTGCTATTCATAGATGAATGCTCGGTGTACAATAAAACAGAGCTCCTAGAAGTGTTCAAAATACAATTCTCAAGCTTATAACTTCTAAAACAACACCTTACTTGCAGCCGTTAGATGTATTAATTATTGGTTCTTTCAAGAAAGCCCTTCATGCTGAATGAGAGAATTGGTTTTCAAATGGCAAAAAGAAGTATACAAATAGAGGATATCGCAAAAAAACCTTCTAATCAACAGATAGTGGACTTTGTGACCCGAGCTGTTGCCACTTTAAATAAAGAAACTATCAAGCATGCTTTTGAATGTTGTGGAATTGCTCCTCGTGGACAGACTGTAGAACATAGCCGCTTAAACTCACGCTTACAGGATGTTTTGTCTGGCCTTGAGGTAAATGCGCCAGATGCACACAATGACAAAATTGAAGAAGATGGGATACAAGAAAGTGAGATTAGCTCCGATGTGAATAATATCCAAGCAACAAATGAAGAAATTCGTGATATTTAACTTGAAACTATTCGGTTATTATTCTACCATAAATGCCCAAGGACATTATTTGTTCGTACGAGGCTTCTATTCATGTTTTCAACAGTTTAATTTTCAATATTTCCTAATAGATGCATTGTTAACTTCAGAATATTTTTTAATATGCTATTTCTTTTAAGGCGGTTTCAGTTTCTTTATGTTTGTATATCTGATAACTGAAACGATAGAAGTTCAATGGAATTGTATAAAATAAATATGGTTTTGAGAAGATCTTTGTTTTCCCTAGGTGAAATATTTTACTTCCATATAACCGCCCATGTGCGCTTATTATAGGTGGGCGGTTATTTAAGCCAGAAAATAGTTTTGTAAAATAGAATTTTCCGTTTAACAGCCCTGGGCTGGTTTTCGGAAAATCCCGGTAGTAATGAAGAACATCTTTCTCCTTCGTAAGGAAATTTATCTTGCAACAGATTCGCATACAACTGTTATCAGTATCGTTCCTTACATCATGCATACATGCATTCACATATGCCTACATAGATACATACGTAACTACCTACCCACATACATATACATGCATACGTGTACACATACATGTTTGCATATATACATACATACATGCATACATACATGCAAATGGCTAATGAGGCAATTAAAACCGTTAATAGAAATATGAAAATATGCAAAACACTACAAATTTAGCCTGCAGCAAGTGCGCACACATACATTAAGTTAAAATGTACAGATCTACAGGTGCAATGACTTACATACTGGCATACATACATACGTTTACAAATACATGCATACACACATTCATACATGTAGACATACATACGTTTACAAATACATACATACATACATACATACATACATACATACATACATACATACATACATATATATGCTTTTGAAAGCTCCAAACTGACTGAAGATAGATAACCAAAGTAGTCTATATTGGACTAAGGACAAGTAAAAGAGTCTTTACAAGGAAGATAGGGTACCAGGGGACAAGTCCCCCCCCACTCTTTTTCAGGAACGGGGGACAAACCATCTATTGTCTCCCCTACTTTTTCCCAATTAAAAAACAAAATACCACCGCCAATCTAGGTGGTATATTGCATAGTGTCAAACTGGTGCAGGAGGAGCTAAAAAATTTACGCAGTGAAGAAAAATTTCAGATGTTCAATACAGCAGAAAAAATGATTTATCAACTCGATATTTCTCCTTTGGAGCAACCCAGGCAACGGAGAGTTCCCAAAAGATACCAAGAAAGAAATGTGCTAAAATATTGACACTGCACTATTTTGGATTATTACAGAGTGCAGTATTTGCAGATAGTGGATACTGCAATAGCAAGTTTGAAAGATTTTTTTCACAGGATTTAGAAGATTATGAAAAACTGAGCGATATTTTACTCAATGGAAATTTTTGTGCTGAAGTGATCATACAGTATCCAG
>NC_042997.1:67172549-67180049 GCF_006345805.1 Octopus sinensis
TCCCACTCCTAACGACTTTACACACGAATCAGTGAGGTGGAGTTGGGCTTTATGTCATCACTGAAACAGCTAAGTTTCTCCCGCCTACAAAAAAGTAGTAGACATTCTGTAAAGTCGTTCCAGAATTAAGCCGGGAAGGTCAGCAGCTACTACTACTACTACTACTACTACTATTACTACTGCTACTGCTGCTGCTGCTGCTGCTGTTACTGCTGCTTTTCTCTGAAAGAGTATAGTACAGCTAATAATCTGCGTCTTGATTCTCGATTAATTTCGATGTCAATTTTCTCCCGTAAATTCAATGTCTGAATTCTAAAAGGAAATTGAAAAAGAAATCCGAAAGAAATCATTAAATAAATGAATGTCATAATAAACAAAACATACAGACACTCAACGATAGACAGATAAATTGATAGCAGGTGAACAGATGAATTGCTTGGCAAATTCTAATTGTCCACTAGCTAGTTGAGTAGCAATGAGCTGATCAATTATAAATAATTATAAAATTAATAATAATAGTATTAATACTAATATTACTACTACAACTACTACTACTACTACTTATATCAATAATAATAATAATAATGCCCTGATGTAGTACCAGACACTGGCTCTCGTGGCTTTTGATCTTAACTGATTGGAAGTGTTATGAACATGTTTTGTCTTGGTATAAAAGCTTTGCTTGTCAGTTGTTTGACTAGTGGTTTAACCAGTTGAGCATGTCCCTTGGTGGCTGACAGTATGTGCATCTCTGATCACGAGCAGAAGTAATGGGGAAGCTGCTAGATATAACTAGGAAATTAGATTCTGTTATCAGTAGGATATATACTAAAAATATAGGAGACACTAACTTCTTGATCTATGCGGGAGGGGTAGTAGTCACTAGAGGATTAGATATTCCACAAGGAAAGATTAGAAAAGAGCATATGTGGAAAAGGAAATTACAAAATAAAGTGAAGATTTTAAAATTAGATCTGAGTAGAATAGAAGCCTTGAAACTGAGCAAGTTAGGAAACAAAAGATTTAAATCTTCTCATGAGAAAAAATACTTAGTCAAAGAGAAATAATTTAGACAGTCATAGAAGAGTTGAAACTGCGTACCATTGCAGTAGCAAGTAAGCTTTCCAGATATGAGAAAAGAATAGATCAGTGTCAACAAAATAGATTATTTGAGACAGACCAGAGGAGGCGTTATAACCAAATATAAAGTGAAGAAGAAAGTACTGAAGATGAGAAACCTAATGCAGAAGAAGCAAGAAAGTTCTGGTGTAATATTTGGAATAATGATAATGGAGATGCAGTATGGTTAAAGAAAGTGAGGGGAAAGTAGTGAGTTAAAAGCAGCCAGATCTAAGACTAACTAGTGCATTAATAAGTAAAGCATTAGGAAAAATGCCGAACTGGAAGGTTCCAGGACTAGATTTAGTTCAAAGATACTGGCTAAAGAAATTTAGTAGTTTATATGGGAGGCTAAGGGTTTGCGTTAATGGAGTAATAATACCAGATTGGATGACTAGAAGGAAAACTATACTCCTTATGAAAGACAAAAGCAAGGTAATACAGCTAGCAATTATAGACCATTCACTTGCTTACCATTAGTGCAGAAGCTGTTAACAGGAATGCTTTCAGAAAGCATTTACGAGTACCTCGACAACCAGAGTTTACTGCCAGAAGGACAGAAATGTTGCAGGAAGAAGGCTAGAGAAACGCATGATCTATTATACATAGACGAAGCCGTTCTAAATGAAGAAAAATTAACAATAGCATATATAGATTATAAGAAAGCCTACGACATGATCCCACATTCATGGATAAGTGAATGTATGAGTATATTCAGTATTGCGGACGACATAAGAGAACTGATGAAGAAATGCAAAGTAGATCTCTACTCAGGTGAAACAGTCTTAGAGAAAATTAATATCAAGAGAGTAATTTTCCAAGGAGACTCATTATCCCCTTTAATATTTGTCTTATATTTGATCGCCCTCAGTTTAGTAAGACATCAGTTTAGAAATAGCAAAGTAAAAATTAACCATTTGCTCTGCATAAATGATCTGAAACTTTTTAGTAAGAATTAAAAAGAGATAGATATCTTAATACGGATTGTAAGACTCTTCAGCAATGATATAGGCATGGAATTTTGCATAGATAAGTGTGCAATATTAGTCATGAAAAGGGGACAGGCAGTCAATAGCGAAGGCATACAATTACCAGATGGCTAGACATTAAAATCATTGAAAAGAGGAGAGAGTTATCTAGGAGTATTAGAATCTGACAAAGTACTAACTATAGAAATGAAAACAAAAATTGAGAAGGAATACATCAGAAAGGTGAAAAAGCTAACGAAGTCAAAGCTAAATGATCCGAATCTAGTGAAGGCTGTAAATACTTGGGCAGTATCGTTACTTGGATATTCAGCAGCTTTTGTAGATTGGACAAAATCTCATTAAACAAAGCTAGACAGAAGAACTAGTAAGGAATTCAATATGAATGGAGAACTTCACCCAAGGGCAGGAGTAGCAAGATTATACTTACCTAAGAAGGAAGGTGGAAGAGGGTCAATATCAGTAGAAGACTGTGTGGAGTTCGCTAGAGTAGATATAGACTCCTATGTAGGTAACAGAGAAGAAGTTTATTAAGAGCTGCTAGAATCATAGCAGGAAATAGGGAGACCAAAAAGCTAGGATTTGATCATACTGATAAATAGCATGAACATGAACCTGGTAAAGAACTAGAAAGTAGGAAATATAAGATGTGGGACTTTAACATTCAGACTGACAGAGTAATAGAAGCTAGAAGGCCTGATTTAATAGTAGTAGATAAAGAGAATAAAAAGTGACCTATAATTGACTTTACAGTCCGAAATGAGAAAATTAATATGAGAGCTATAGAGAAAATAGCAAAGTACCAGGACTTAGCCATTGAATTATAAAGACTATGGAAATTGCAGGCAAAATTTATCCCAGTAGTTATAGGTGCATTAGAAACTACCTCTAAAGATTTGAACAAATGGATAGAGGAAATAGGCATAAAACCCAGTTTAGTACAGCTCCACAAAACAATGTTATTAGGATACTTAGGAGGGTTCTTGGCATCTAAGGTTACTTGTTGTATCCCGATATTAGGAATTTTTCTTTCCAACAATCTAATCTGTTATGAGCATATGAATGATGATGATGATGATGATGATGATGATGACGACGACGACGACGACGACGATGATGATGATAACAATAATAATAATAATAATTAAGGCAAACACGCAGGACATAATCATCAAAGATGGGAAGAATAAGAAATGCTTAATGATAGATGTGACAGTACCATCAGAGAGAAATGTTTCCATTAAAGAAGTTATTTAAGTACAAAGACCTAGAAATAGAAGTGACCAAGATGTGGGGAATGAAAAGCAGCACAGCACCAGTGGCGATTGGAGCGTAAGGGCTAAATAAAAAGGTGGTGATTGGAGCATTAGGGCTAATTAAAAAGGGCATTTGCAGTGTTAACGTGGGAGAACTTCAGAAAATAGTCTTGCTAGGTTCCGCACACATTTTACGCCGTGTACTCTCCATGAGATGAGGACCTGCTGTGACCCTAGGGTCAAGGGATGACCCCTGTTCAGCAGAATACAGCGGACTATATTTTATTTCAATAATAATAATAATAATAATAATAATAATAATAATAATAATAATAATAATAATAATAATAATAATAATAATAATGAAAAAGGAACTTGTGGCGAGAGTTACGACACCTCCTGCGAGAATAATCTTAACTGAACGGTTATTAATAGTACCGGTTTGAGTGAGAAACTGAAGAGAGCAGACGTTAATTGCAGGAAGTCGTAAGCTGGTTTTGGTAATTGTCGGTTTTGGTAATTGTCGTTTTGGTAATTGTCAGTTCGTGTATAGTTTGTGAAGAGTTTGTTAAATTACTACGTTGCTGTTACCCTGCTTCGTTATATGGTTTTGTTACTACACTGTTATAATGTAAACAAGTATCGTTATTATAGTGGCGATACTACAATAATTGGTGACGAGGATCTACGTTGCAATAATTGGCGACGAGCATTCGACGCTCACGCTGGTCAGTTAACAATGTTTGTGATAAAAAGCTGTTAATGATACAGCTTCTATAATACAGTTGCAAAAACAGTAGCAAGAACAGCAAAAAGAAAAACAACAATAGTTAATGGAGCTATATCTTCAGAAGTCTGGAAACACTATTTGTTCGTTTTCGCCAGACGCCGTGTCCAACTCTATAACAGAATTCAGTTATGACCCAGAGGAGGGTATAACGTTGCAGCGTACTTTAGAAGGTACGAAGTAATCTTCAAGGAAGATTGCAAGTCGTTGACGGACAACGAGAAAGGAAGACTATTATTACATAAATTAGCATCGGCTGATCATAAAAAATATTGTACTTTCATATTACCCACCAAAAACTAGTGAAATTTGTTTCCAGGAAACAGTCGAACTACTATCAAAAATATTCAGTGGTAAGAGTTCCCTATTTAACACTCGATGGGAGTGTTGGAATCTCGTTAAGAGAGAGGATGGAGACTTTATCACGTATGCCAGGGCCGTAAACCGAATGTGCGAAAGGTTTAGACTGAAGGAATTAACTCCTGATATGTTTAAGTGCCTCATTTTTGTACAGGGGCTTACGGCAAACAAAGATGCGTAGATATGTGCAGAAATTTTCACAAAACTTGAACAAGCGGACCAAAGTTTAACTCTGAAGACAGTTGCAGAAGAATGGTAAACTTACGTCAGGACGTAAAGAAAATTGAAGAGGAGTTCTCACAAGTACAAGCATGCCGACCGGGAAGGTATAAACAATAAAAAAAAGAAAAAAAGAACTGATGTGGAGCCCTACATTTCAGGAAGGACTGTCCTTTCAAAGCGCAAAACTTTTACAGTTGCCAAAAAGTAGGACAAATGAGCTCACATCACCGAGCAAAATTGGGAAACCTACGTTAAAAAAAACATCAAAAATTGCATGAGGCGTGACAGGTGAAAAACTACACTTCGTAGGCGAAATGTGGAGTGATATCATATTTCAGGGTAAAACCTGTAGAGCAAAAGTTTTCGTGATAAAAAACGCAGCCAATCTGTTCGGTACGGACTGGTTGGAATAGTTTGACGTATTGGATCTTCCCATAAGTCTGTACTGTAGAAAATAAATGGCTGTCCCAGTAAAAATAACTCATCAGCTGAATTGAAGAAAAAATTAAAAAAACATTATGTGTATTGCCATTTTGGTGCTGCCAGTGACTGTGCAAGATTTAAAAAGTAAATCAACGGAGGACAAATACATCATAAAAATGAAGGAAACCTTGAAAAATAAACAAAAGAGAAGCATGAATGCGAACCAGTTTTCACTCTTAGACAATGTATTAATGTGCACACAATAAGTGGTAGTACCAACTGCAATACAGAAACGGATATTACATGAATTTCATAGTGGACACCCGGGGATGTCAAGAATGAAAGCGTTGATGAGGAGTTATGTATATTGGCCGACAATGGACCGAGACATTGAGAATCTGGTAGGATCATGTGGAGGTTGTGCGCTAGCAGCCACGGCACCACCGGTGAAATATCAACCTTGGCCTGAGACTGATAGTCCGTGTCCAGTACATATAGACTACGCTGGCCCAGTGAATGGTGCCTACTACTTGATCATTGTTGATAGCTTTACCAAGTGGCTGGAAGTATATCCGTGCTGTCAATCTACCTCGAAGGCAACAATAAAGTTCCTGCACGAACTTTTTGCTCGATACTGTATTTTGGATACCATAGTATCAGACAATGGACCACAATTTATAGGATACGAATTCAAGAAATTCTGCAAAATGCATACAATGAAGCACAAGTTTACCCCGCCCTATCACCTGAGGTTAAATGAGCAAGCAGAACGATTCATAGATACTGTCATGGGAGCGCTAAAAATAGGAAGGAACGAAGCGCTAGCTAAATTCTTAAGGGTGTACAGAATAACGCCCAATCCGAATATCTGTTCAGACAAGTCGCCTGCAGAGCTAATGTTCGCTCGAAATATTAATTCGATTTTCAACAAATTGTTGCCAAAGGAAAAAAACGTGTCGAGAAAATACAAAAAAAGAATTCAACTAAACATTTGAATTTCGGAGACAAAGTCCATTTCAAAATACACAAGAATGGTAAAGAGAGTTGGCAGGATGGTGTAGTGACTAAAAGAATTGGCAGCATAAACGACCCCTAAATCAGTTAAAACTCAAACATACAGAAGAAAGGAAGGAAATTCCGATGGAAGTGTTTTACAACATGTTCGATGCGTCAACACCGAAAGAGATTGAGCCTAGAAGGAGTAACAGAAAACGTAAACAGATTGAACATTTAGAAATAATTCCTAAGCGGAAAAAGTATTGAACTCTCTAGGGAAACAAAATCTCAAAAAGGGAGAGGTGTTGGAAAGAAAGAAAAAAATATTAAAATAAATTTTGTTTCCCTACGAAAGTCGAAATTTCAAAAGGAGAGTTGTTGTGGCGAGAGTCACGACACTCCTTGCGAGAATGAACTTGACTGAACGACTATAGATAGTACCGGTTTGAGTGAGAGACTGAGGAGAGCAGGCGCTAATCGTAGGAAGTCGTAAGGTGTCGTTTTGGTAGTTGTCGGAATATCGTTTGTTGGATCTTGTATAGTTCGTGGAGAGTTTGTTGGATTGTTACGTTGTTGTTACCCTGCTTCGTTATATATTTTATTGCTATTACACGGTTATAATGTAAACAAGTATCGTCATAAATAGTGGCGATACTACAATAATTGGTGACGAGTATCTACGTTACAATAGAACTGAACCCTAAAAGCGATGTCAATAGATTGTATGTAGCTAGAAACAAGGGAGGAACAGGTATTTTAGGATGCAAAATCCGTGTTATCAATGAAGAAAAGAGTCTGGGATGGTGCGTCAAATAGCTGATTGAACCTTTGGTTGCTGATGGTACCCAATAAAAATGTGACACACCCAAAAGAATTTAAGAAACAAGATGGAGAGTAAAGATTGAACAAGTGGAAAGTGAGAGCGATGCATTGGCAATACCTCAAAGAAATGGAAGGGAAAAACAAGACTAATACCTTGAGGTGGCTAAGGAAAAGTGATCTGAAAGGATGCACAGGGGCATTAATATGTAGCGCTCAGGAACAATTTCTGAAATCTAATTAAACCAAGTTCCAAATCAGTAAGTGTAATGGATTACTCGTTTGTAGGCTGTGTAACATCTAAAATGAAACAGTCTCACATATTGTGAGTGGGTGTAGTAAATTGGCTCAAAAGGAATCACAAAAACAGGCAACTAGGTTATGTTAACTAGAGATTTGTGAGAAATACGGTGTTGAAAGGACATTGAAATGGTACTAGCATAAATCAGATATCATCGAGGATACTGAGTACAAAATCTTGTGGGATTTTACAATCCAATGTGATTCAGTGATTGATACTTTGAGACCAGAC
>NC_042997.1:67185049-67187549 GCF_006345805.1 Octopus sinensis
ATTGTGTTTAATCCACTAGCTGGAGTGAAGAATAAAGAAAAATGTTTTTGGTCAAATTTTAAATTCAGACTATTAATTTGTAATTTTAAAAAAAGTATTACTATTTATGTAAATGACTATTTCTATTCTCTTTTAGCGTTTGCTTTCAAAGATTGTCTTCCAAATGGAACTTGGTTCCGTCACCCGATCTCCAACGTTTATTGGACCAATTATACTCCTTGTTTTAGAGATGTGGTAAGTTTTAATATGTAAAATATTTTCTCCAAATACATCATTTGATCTTATGTACTTCAAAAGGAAAATGTGTTCACTGTTTAATTCAACATAGTAATAACAAGTAAAAATGCTATAAGCTTTTATTAAATTCAAATAATTGCAAAAAAATTTGTTGACTATCTGTTTGTACATGGCCGCTCAACCTGTTAGAAATATCAATCAAATCTCTCATATATTATTACACTGTCGTCTTAAAAGAAAGCAGGACACATCGAATAATGTAGTCTGAGGAACACTGTCTAAAAAACATAAAATAGGATGATTATGACTGCTTCTGCTTATAATTCTTATTCAATTAGAGCTGATGTGGTATTAAACAGTTGCAACAACAACCACAACAAATATGTCGATGGATCTGGGAAGATGATGTAATTTCCGAGCGAACTAAAACCATAATTCGCTTTCGCTTCCCGTTGAAGCCAGTTTATTTAATTTCTTATATTTACTTGTAAATTTGTAGTCGTGTACCTAATAAATCAATATCTACTGACAGACATGTACTATCGTCTCTGACATGAAAAATAATGTGTCGATAGTGTTTCCTGAAAATTACTTAATTTTAAAGTTGTTCAGAACGAATGACTCAGCTTTAACACTAGCTAAAGTCATAGACATTTTAGGCAAGTTGGTGTTAACTTATGTAAGGCACAAAACATAAAAAAGTAAACTAGAAATAATGATGCAGCAAATAAAAAAAAATTGATATTAAGCCAAAGCCTAATATTATTTTAATTTTCTAAAATGTAGTGGGTGGTGGGGACGATTCAAAACAGTTTCGGTCTTATTTTGATCACTTTAGCGAAGTATAGACAACGTAGCCTCTTACTAGTTTAGTCTGATTGGACTTATGCAATGTGCATTTACAAATGCTGTAACACCGTGCACTTTAGCACTTGATGGGTCTTCCCGAATGAAAAATGGAAAAGATTAGAGTAAATACAATCTAGGATTGTGCAATCATCTATCATTAGTTGTTAAGAATACAGCGAACTGCAGGAGCGTTAGCACCTCAGACAAAATGCTTATTGACGTTTCGTTCTTCTTTACGTTCTGAGCTCAAATTTCACCGAGGTCAACATTACCTTTCATCCTTACTAGTACATGGGTCGATATAACTGACTGACCCCCTTCCCTCAAAATCTTCTGGCCCTGTGGCAACCATTATTTGTTGCTAAGTAACGGTCGATTCTTTTGGGCTTCCGTCGGTCAGTGTTGACTATGCATCTGCACATATATGTCCAAATCTGGGCTTGATGTTTTAAAGATGCTGAGAAATTTCCCAATGCATGCATGTCTACCTTGTCCACGCCAACAATGTCTGTCCAAGGAAAAGAGTGCTGACATGTACCAATACAACCTAGCCCCATTGTCATCACCGTCGTTGCTGCCAGAACGCAAAGAACCGGACAATAAAACGCAAGGTTCTTCGCTCGATCTTCTAACAGTTCCATGAACATATCGTCCTGCATTGACATTTATTTATCGGCCCCAGTAAAAAATATTTGTTCCGACTCAATGCCTTCTGAGTTAAAATTCTTAAGTTAGTATTTGGGTTTAGAGGGTAAATATATATATTTTTTAATACTGCGAGGCATTCCATCCACCTCTCTAACAACTCTGATCCGGCAAATATACAGCCAGTGTCAGTCCAGCCATGACTATCTCGTCTTTATAAGATCTAGTGCATCGAAGATTAAAATATCTCTTGCGTTCTTCCTTTTTTAAAATAATATAGAAGAGGTTCTTACAAAGTTTCAATTTTGTGGTATAAAGGAAATCAAGTGACAATTTACTAGGCACTTCATATAGAAACTAAAAGCAAATTGTTTTAAAGTTAAACAACTAGCACTCCTTGCTAGTATTCCAGTTGATCCGATCAACGGAACAGCTTGCTGGGGAAATTAACCTGCAAATAGCTGAGCACTCCCCAGGCACCTCTATAACCCTTACTGTATACTGTTTGAGAATCACTGCACTAGGGTATGATTTAAGAGAGGTTTAAGGTTGCTGTTTCTAGCAGGTAGAGCGATCATGTAGACGCTTTGAATGGAAGCAAAAGCATAACAAAATGACTTAAGACATTTTGCCTGTCATTCTAGCAATAATATTATTGGTACAATATTACAAGGGGTGTAGTCGACAATATCGCACCAGTACTCGAGAAGTCCTTTATTTCATAAATCCCGGAACTATGTTTAAGAATGTCGACTCTGGCAGAAATTGA
>NC_042997.1:67192549-67200049 GCF_006345805.1 Octopus sinensis
CACCGTAGTGCTATCGAAAACCAAACACATTGAGATAATCGGCACCGCTCTTAGGGAGTACAAAGTGCTATCATGAACGAAAATTAATCGAGAAAAATCAATGGGCTTGCAGCTCGGCACCTGGATAAGCACGCCCATGCCGTCCGACTGCGTTACTGGGCGCTGGTCGGACGGACCAGTTAAATTGTCTGGGATGTGGTTCGGTCAGAACCTCCAGAGGGACAAAAACAGGGACGGGGTGAAAAACAAGGCTGCTACTCTCACCCAGAAATGGGCTGAGGGGAGGCTTTCCCTGAAAGGTTGGTCAGAGATGGCTAACGCGTACATCACGTTCCTGTCATCCACTATCACCTGACTGTTGTGTCTTGTCCCGGTCCCTGTTTAGAGCATATACACTTTTGCTTTTCGTGGAATGGATGCGCTCCCATGGCCAGGCGATCAAACTGCTGTCAACACCCACTGCGTGGTGGACTGGACATGCCATATCTAATATTGCGCAAACGTGCACTGAGGTAACATCTCCAGCGCTTCTTTGACGGTGAACAGGTGTGGAAACACTTGCTCATTCTAAGGTTGACCCTCCAATTCGTGGCCACAGCTCAGTTTTGCGCCTCCAGTCTCTTTTATTATTATTGTTGTTGTTGTTATTATTATTATTAATATTATTATTTTGGTTTGGCTTAAGTTCGGTCTTATTCCTGATAAGATTTATGTGGGCAACAGGTTACTACCTGTAACCTTAGGTATCCACAAGTTCTCAGCTGTCTTTCAAGTGCTTAGAACCCTCCTGATAATCCTTGCTGTCCCTAAGAGACACTTATTATTATTATTATTATTATTATTATTATTATTATTGCATGTTTGACTTTTGCTTTATATTTGTACAAGTTGGCTCCAAGTCTCACCCAGAGACCTCAAGAGGCAACAGGTTGGAAGTTCGTATTGTTGTTATGCCTAGTGTGCCATATATTTGGTTTTGTATTTAGTGTTGTACTAGTGAATGCCTAAAAAAAAAACGAAAGTCATGTTTCTTTTAAAACTTGAGGTTACATAGAAAGTATTTTGCGAAGTCATATGAGCAGTTCCCATGAGCACTATCTTTTGAATTTCTGCCATTTTGGGGTTTCCTGGCATCTGAGTTAGGTAGCGATCAGCCCCTTTTGCTATCATTCCCTGAGCACCTATGACAACAGGTATTGTTTTAGTCTTCAGGTTCCACATTTTGCTGATTTCTATTTCAAGATCTTTATATTTGCTCAGTTTTTGGTAGGTCTTGACAGATACGTTTATATCGATTGGGACAGTCATATCAATGAGGAGGCATGTTCTTTGTTTGAAGTTTTTCAATATGATGTCTGGACTATTTGCATTTATCTTTCTGTCAGTTTGAATGGGGAAGTTCCAGAGGAGTGAGATGTGGTCATTTTCAAGCACTGGAGGTGGTTTGTGTTCCCACTAGTTTTTTTCATGGGGCAAATCCAGGTTTTTGCAGATTACCCAGTGAATATATTGTGCAGCTCTATCATGCCTGTTGAGATACTCTGTAGGCGCTAGAAGAATGCACTTGGAGACAACATGATCAATGGTTTCATTTTGTTGTTGACATACACGACATGTTGGGCTACTGCCGTTCTTTAATATGTTGGCCTGGTAGTTCCTTGTTGGTAGCCATTGATCTTGGGATGCTATGATAAACCCTTCTGTTTCAGATTTTAAGCCAGAGGCCATTAGCCATTGATGTGTCATGGCTTTGTCAACATCTGCATTATTCGCTCTCTTTGGGTATTTGCCATTGAGAGGTTTTTCTTGCCATTTATCATTCAGTATATCCAAGGCAGCAGTTTTAGCACGGGTTTTCATGCGTTTAGCTTTTTCTGTGCTTGTTTCTTGTATGTCTAATTCCGAAATTTGTTGTATTCGGAATTCACTTAGATATTCCTTTGCCTGTTTTGTTACTGAGTATGATGCTTTCTTGTTTTCATGTTTTGAGATAAGTTTTAACATCCAGTCCTCAGAGTTTTTCAGGTAGGTGTCTAGGCCAATTGTAGCAATCTTCATTGTTATTGCCTGTTGTAGAAGTCCACGGCCTCCCTCTTTTCTTGGCAGATAAAGTCGTTCTATATATGCCTTAGGGTAGTGCATTCTATGCATTGTCAACAGTTTTCGTATTTTTCTGTCAAGATTACATATTTCAGTAATTGACCAGTTAACGATATTGAAACTGTAAGTCACGACTGATATGGCTAAAGCATTGATCGCTTCGATCCTGTTTCTCGCATTTAGCTCTGTCTTGAGTATTGGTCTTACTCTGCGATAACATTCTCTCCTGATCCTTTCCTTCATCACTGAATGCCTTATTCCGTCCCTTTCAATTACCCCTAGGTACTTGTAGCTCTCCGCTGGGTCTAATTCTTTTATGACATTCTGCTGGTCACGGTTAACGTTAGATGTTTCTGTCATTTTTCCTTTGATAAAGGTAGCTTTTGCACATTTATCGAGGCCAAATTGCATTCTGATGTCATCGCTGAATTGTTTAACAATCGTTTGTAAGCCCTTGAGTTGATGGTCATTTTTTGCAAAGAGCTTTAAATCATCTATGTAAATGAGATGATTTATATTTTTATCAAACATTTTATATCCGTACTGCGCGTCATTGAGCAATTTTGAGAGAGGTATTAAGGCTAAACAAAAGAGGAGTGGTGATAGTGAGTCACCCTGGAAAATGCCACATGAAATTTTTGCATCACCTGCATTTAGCGATTCATTGTCACTGTTCAAAGTTAGTGTGATTCTCCATGATCATACTTACAGACAAAAAGTTTTGCAGTGTAGGTGCTATTTTACACATTTCCAGGCATTTCTTAATCCAGCTATGTGGTAGGCTATCAAAAGCCTTTTTATAGTCTATCCAGGCTATCGACAAGTTTTTGTATCGTTTGTGACAATCTTCTTAGATCATCTTATTGATGAGTAGTTGATCTTTACAACCATAGGATCCACGTTTACATCCTTTCTGTTCATTCGGGAATATGCTGCTGTCTGTTAAAAAACTATAGGTATATTCCGTCAGGACAGATGTCAGCGTTTTATACATAGTTGTTAAGCAGGTTATAGGTCTATAGTTTTTTGGTTAATTTGTTTCTTCACTTTTTGAGAGCAGGATTGTTAACCCATTAACTAGCCAAGGAGGCTATTATTATTTTTTTTTCTTCTTCTTTCAAATTTGCTTCCATTTCTTGCCGAGCGTCTTCCCGACTCCTAGGGCAAAGAAACTCATAGTATACATTGGTAGGCCATTAAACCAAACTCAATAGTTCGTTCATTTTTTTTTTCTTTTTTAAGGTTAAATTAAAATACATGGGCAGTAACAGCTCTCACAGCGACAATGCTCTTCTCAATACGTTTGATGTACCAGTTAGGACAATCTTTTGCACTTCTTGCAGGGATGGTAAGCCAGGGATCATTCTCATATAATTTTCGGTTCCCTTCTTGATCATTCCTAGTGCTCCTACGATCACTGGTATTGTAACCGCCTTGAGATGCCACATTTTCTCAATTTCAATGAGCAGGTCTTTATATTTTCTGAGCTTGTCAAACTCTTTCGCCGAGATATTATGATCACAGGGGATGCTCATGTCGATCAATAAGCAAACTTTATTGTTTTTGTCTTTCACAACAATATCTGGTTTATTGACTTTGATGGTTCGTTATTATTATTATTATTATCATTATTATTATTATTATTAATGTTATTATTATTATTATTATTATTATTATTATTATTATTATTATTATTATTATTATTATTATTATTATTATTATTATTATTCAACGTACTTGAGGGAACAGCTATTTGTAGCAGTAGTGATTAAAAAATCTAGATGCCACATTTGTGGCGAAACAAACCATTGAAAGGTTTTCTGATACCTGCAATGGAAAGAAAAGAAAACCACTTCTGCAGACACTTCTAGCACAACAAAAACAGCAACAAAGTATAACCACCATACCAACAGCAATAGCATCAATGCCAAAAGCAGCAGCATCCAAAACCAAAACAAAAATAACACCAACAGAAAAAGCAGCAGAAGAGATCCATTCACCGACATCAACAGAAAGCACAGCGTACCACACCCGCCAAAAACAATAACAAAACCTCACCCACACCAGTTGACCTAACCACCAGCTTAGAAATGCGCGACTGTGCAGACATGCCTCTCCCAACTGCCACAGATTTCCTCCATTGTGCTAACTCGTCTAACGAAGCTGGAAGCCCACCAGAATGAATCTTGGTGAAAGGAAAAAGGAAAGAAATAGAAAATAAAGCACGGTACAAGGTTTAAAACAGAGATTAGCGGAGAAGGCACAAAAACCAACAAACCATCACACACTCACACACGCTTCACCTACAACAAACATCTCCAACACAACAAACATCAACATTACAAACACCTCAACAAACGGAAACACACCAATCCTGACGAACTTGAACAGTACTTCCAAGGCATCACTAATTACACGGCCATAGACACAAACAACAAGAACTTAATAAAACGTTTTCCAAAATACACAGATATTACTCTAAATGAATACATCACAATCCCGCATAACACCCCTGTTCACATAAAAAATTACAAAAACAACACAACAAACTTACAAGAAACTGAAAAAATTCTAAAGGAATGGGAGATTTCTGTTGGACCGTAAGCAATGCATGTAGAGATACCCACAAAGAACCAAAACAGAACATCTGTCTCTCCACAGAACGTCTGTCCATCTGACAAACTCAACCTTTCTCAGAATAGGCGGTATAAATGCACGTGACCTGGGGTTGCCTTGGAAACAGGGTCAACTACTCCATGACCTCAGGTCACTGAGTTTAGATATAGTGGCTATCAGTGAAACCAGACTCTCCGACCGACGAACTTTCATGCTCATTTTTGGTGGATAAGAGTTTTACTTATCTCTATGTCAACTGGGGATGGTGGGGGTCGAATTAAGGTGTTGTTGCGGAGATGTCTATTTCTCAAGATAAGGACTATTTTCCTGGACCTAGAAGGACCTAGAAGTTCGTGGTCTTGGATGTGAACAGTAATGAAAGAGGTGCCTTCAGACTGATAGCTGTTTATGTTCCGACATAGACAGGACAGACAAATTTCTTCAGACTATGCATGCGCCTATAAGTTGAAGTAGGACGATATGGAGAGGGCACTTGCCCTAGTAGCCAGGGTAACCGTGGTTTTGTGGGGTCTCCATGAGCAATCCTAGGAAGTCTTCCTTCTTTGGGGAATCATTTATTCTTATAACTTTATATTATTATTATTATTATTATTATTATTATTATTATTATTATTATTATTATTATTATTATTACAGACTACCTTAGAATGAGATTTATACAAATTGATTCTCTTTTTTTTATTTCTGAATATCTGTTAGTCATGAACATTTGTATGTCATTATACATTTATATAATGAAAAATTTGTACGCTACAACATTTTTTGTGATGCTTCGAAAATCTTAATGTATCTCTCAACTGCGAAATATGGTGGGCGATGATGAAGGAAACAACAATGACAATAATAATTAATATTTCCTTTCAACAACTCGCATGCCAGTAGGCTTAGTTAGGACAGTCACCCCATCACCAAAAGCATGGGTAAAAACCAATAATAATAATAATAATAATAATAATAATAATAATAATAATAATAATAATGATAATGATAATGATGATGATGATGATGATGATGATGATGATAACTGTATCGATTGATTCTCGTTGTGAAGCGTTGCTTTAAACTGCTGGTTCCATTCTTAAGAATATGCATTTTCCGTCTTCCTCTTGCTGTCTTTCACCATTTATCGATCGTCAGTAGATTTCTACCTTGAGAAATCAATAGGGAATTACTTTGCTAGCAAGATAAATTGCAGCTATACTATTAGAAATGTGTGATTGGATTGATGTGGAACGATTTAACAGTGCTCTGTGTCAACAATCCGTAATGATTAACAGACTAATTTACGGCGCTTATATAAACATATTAAGTTTAGAGACTCACTAAACTTGTTTCTAGTTCGTTTGTGTTCTATAGAGTGTTGACCTTATTGTAACATATTATAATGAAATCAATCGCTATTAAACAATCTCCTCTTCAAACACTGTGTGACATCTAATAAACAATTCAATAAATTTATAAAATGATGTACTTAGATTTTCGTCGTTTAGCTGCAGGTTAGCATGGATTATCTTATAATTTATATTTTACCGTTTATTTGTTTCAGTCCTCGGAGTGCGGTCATGCTACAGCACTTCCTTGTAGGTGTGCCAGGATGGGTCAAACGAATCGGCCCCAGTACTTACTTTGAAGTCTATCGCTCTCTTTCAATAAACTGCTAAGTTACGTGGTTGTAAACCAACCGATACAGGTTGTCAAGCAGCAGTAGAGGACAAACGAAAGTGCAAAGACACATTCGCACAAATATACACATGCGCACACACACGTATTCATACATATATAATACATGCATACGTACATACGTATGTATATATATGTATATATATATATATATATATATATATATATGTATGTGTGTGTGTGTGTGTGTGTGTGTGTGTGTGTGTGTGTGTGTGTATGTGTGTGTGTGTGTGTGTATACATACATACATATGTATAGGTGCAGGATTAGCTGTGTGGCAAGAAGCTTGCTTACGAACCACATAGTTCTGGGTTCAGTCCCACTGCGTGGCACCTTGGGCAAGTATATTCTACTATAACCTCGGACCGACCAAAACCTTGTCAGTGGATTTGGTAGATGGAAACTGAAAGAGCCGTCGTATATATATGTGTGTGTGTGTGTGTGTGTGTGTGTGTGCGTGCGTGCGTGTGTGTGTGTGTGTGGTGTGTGTGTGTGTGTGTGTGTGTGTGTGTGTATTTGTGTCTCTGTGTTTGTCCCCCACCATCGCTTGATAATATTGGTGTGTTTACGTTCCCATAACATCAGCAAAAGGGATCGATAGTAGACTTACAAAGAAAAAGTCGATTTGTTCGATTAAAGGCGAAGCTCCAGCATGGCCACCGTCAAATGACTGAAAAAAGCAAAAAAGAATTTTAAATAATAGAATACACACACACACACACACACACACACACACACACACACACACACACACACACACACACACACACGGCGGATTTCTTTGTTTCCGTCTACCAAATCTACTTACAAGGGTTTGGACAGCCCGGGGCTATATTAGAAAACACTTGTGCAAGGTGGGACTAATGTCTCGGAATCATGTGCTTGAGGAGCAAGCTTCTGAGTGAGAAAATCTCGTGATGAAAGGCTTTTCAACCATGTATCTGGTATTACCTTATATCATTTTCCTTTGTTATATTTTAGAGCAGTAAATGCGTAATTTGAAATATGTTTGGGTCCTGTCTCTAACAGGTAGAATAACCACGTAGAGACATCCTCGTTGGTTCAACTCAGTCTGCTACTCTG
>NC_042997.1:67207549-67230049 GCF_006345805.1 Octopus sinensis
TTGTTCTTTCACCACCGTTTAACGGTGAATAGATACAATGTCTTAGATACGTACATGCAAATATAAACCTACCTATACATATGTAAAGGCACACACAATCTTAACTGGCTTATAAACCTTTTCCACACTGCAATTGTTTTTGTTTCAGCACACGATCTCAGATCAAGTCACTTGCTATGCAAGTATATCTCCGTAATAAATAGATAGATAGATAAATAGATAGATATAGATTGTAAAATATATATAATCGGAGAAATAGCGTGTGTGTGTGTACACTATTTCTCCGATTTTCAGCTAAGTGCCTTGCCTGGAGATCGGAAATTGGAAACTTGTAGTTGAAATTTGGGAAATTTCACTTTCTATCTTCCTTTTCTTTTTTAACTGAATAGTTTCTGTTTTAGATTGCAAACGCAAACATTTACGTAATGAAATAATGTGTGTGGTGTGTGTGTGTGTGTGTGTGTGTGTGTGTGTGTGGTGTGTGTGTGTGTGTGTGTGTTACATTAGATTTATTGTTACATTATATTTATGTGTGAATGTTAGATTAGATTTATTCAGGACTAACAGAACTTGCTCGAAGATGCTTTCTGATTGCATTGGGGGGGGGGGGAGGACATTTTTCATATCATAATTGTCGTTATTTTACAAGTCTCAATCTGTGTTTTCATTTTAAAGTTAAAATTTCTTATGTAAAGTTATACCACAAAGCGTATGTTATTTGCATATCACATTTCTGTAGATTTCCGTAGTGGCAAGTGTGGTCTTTGTGTGGTCTTTGTTTCAGCACACGATCTCAGATCAAGTCACTTGCTTTGCAAGTACATCACCTTAATATATATATATATATTACAGAAATGTACTTGCTTAGCAAGTGACCTGATTTGAGATCGTGTGCTGGAACGAAAACAATTGCAGCGTGGAAGGTGTTTATATATACTTATGTAGTGTCTTGTTTTACTTAGCAAGCAACGAATTAAACATTTATTTGGAAATGAAATTTTTTATGCAGATATATTGAAATATTGTGAGTTTTCAAATTGTACTCTTTTGACTATAGAACTTTACATTCAAAATTTCTCCATCGGAATCTAACATTGAAATCAAAACACAGTCAAGAGTTGTAATGTTGATAAATTCTTCTCAGTACAGCGAGAAAATATTTTCACGTGAAGTCAATAAGAGTGCACGATAAAACTAACATATTAACTAATTGGCCTAAAATGAAAGCGAAAGCTATAAAATCATAAAATGTATTGAAGAATATAGAGGAAAATGACAACGAAAAATCAACTAGATACGCACATATACACATACAAGCGCTCAATCTCTTCCTCTCTCTCTCATTCTTTATCTCTCTCTCGCTCACACACACACACACACACACACACACATACACAACACTCCACAAGCTTCACTAATTATACGGCCATTGACACGAACATCAAGAACTTAATAAAACGTATTCTAAAATACAGACATTACTTTAAATGAATACATCACAACCCCGCATAACAACCATGTTCATATTAAAAATTATAAAAACACAACAAACTTAAAACAAACTGAAAAAATCCTGAAGGAATGGGTGGTTTCTGTTGGACAGTAAGCAATGCATGTAAAGATGCCCACAAGTAACCAGGACAGAACATCTGTCTTTCCACAGAACGTCTGTCTCTCTAACAAACACAGCCTTTCTCAGTATAAGCAGTATAAATGCACGCGGCCTGGGGTTGCCTTGGAAACAGGGCCACCGACTCAATGACCTTAAGTCACTAAGTTTAGATGTAGTGACTATCAGTGAAACCAGACTTTCCGATCGACGAGCTTTCATGCTCATTTCTGATGGATACTTATCACCATTTACTTATTTCTATGTCAACTGGGGATGGTGGGGGTAGAATTGCGGTGTTTGTTCTGAAAAGGTCTGGATCTCAAGATAAGGACTATTTTCCTGAACCCAGAAGGTAAGTATGTGGTCCTGGATGTGAGCTGTAGCAACGGAGGTGCCTTCAGACTAGTGGCTGTTTATGCTCCGAGAAGGGTAGAGCAACCAGATTTCTTTAGATCTCTAAATAGGCCTACTCTATGCATGCACCTGTAGATTGAAGGAGGACGATGTGAAAGGGCACTTGCCCTAGCGGTGGGAGCGACCGTGGCTTTGTGGAGTCTTCACGTGTAGCTCTAGGAAGTCTCCTTCTTTTGGGATTTATTCGTTCTCATAATTTTATACTTTTTACAAGCTTTTTTTGTAACCCAGCATTGTGTTTTCTTGTATCGTCCCCGATGGTTTTTGTGAACCATTATTATTATTATTATTATTATTATTATTATTATTATTATTATTATTATTATTATTATTATCATTATTATTATTATTATTAATTATTATTATTCCTTCATCTGATCTCTTCATGTATAGGCGATCAGTGTCTGCACATAGATGAGAGGTTTCATGCATCGTTAGGAGCTCTCTTGCCTTCCTGTCCATCTCCTTTAGCTCCTCACTTCAGAATTCCAGCGCCATACCGAACTACTGCGACTGCGCGCGCATTTATTGCCGAACTTGTGTTTCTGGCATTCAGCTTTAAAGCCAATATTTTTCTCACTCGTCGCAAGTACTCCCTTTTTGTCTTTTCCTCTTGTGGTGTTTGATTCCATCTGCCGCAAGTATTTCCAGGTATTCATAGCTGGACTGAGGTTGGATTGCCTTCGTCATTTCAGACTCGGCAAACGTATGACTTCTGTCTTGGCAAGCTTTCCCCGTCTCATCACCATGAGTCCAAACTTCATCTTACTATCATAAGAGAAAACCCACACAGATTTGACTAGGCTATCCAGTTCTGGTTGTCCATGAATATCAAGTGGTTTAGTTTTCCCTTACCTCTTCCTAGATCGTACCTCAACTTTGTTTTCTGAAGTATTTCACTCAAGAGGATCATTCCCACCTTGAATATCAGTAGGGACACACTGTGTCCCTTCTCCTAGTACTTGCTTCCCTGCTGTCAATTCCGGTCTCCAGCATTTTATGCTATTCCATATTTGGCTTCTCATATTTACTCCTATTCCATACATTTCCATTGTTCTTATTATCCAGGAGTGTGGTATCTTATTGTATGCTTTGCGATAGTCAACCCATGCCTTGCTCAGGTTTTTATGTCTTCTCTTCCAGTTCCTGATAATTAGATTATCAATTAAAAGCTGATCCTTCGTTCCCCGGCTCTTTTTTTCAGCACTCTTTCTGTTCAATGAGTAGCAGCTCACTTTTTTCCAAGTATTTGTACAGTTCACCGGCCAAAGCAGCTAATTTCCATACTAGCGGAAGGCACATTATTGGTCTAAAGTTGGATGTAACATTTTCCTTTTCAGGATCCTTGGCATATAACAATGTCTTTCCCTTTGTCATCCAACTGGGCACTGCGCCTTTTATTATTATTATATTATTATTATTATTATTATTATTATTATTATTATTATATTATTATTATTATTATTATTATTATTATTATTATTATATTATTATTATTATTATATTATTATTATTATTATTATTATTATTATTGCCTTTGCACAGCTTCTAACGCTGGAGATGTACTACGGTGCCAGCTGTTCACTACCAGTGAACTAAGGTAACGCCCCTTATTTTTCAAGCACCATCCGGAGTATTTGAGCGGTTCCAAGCAGTGCTGCTTTCTGGAAGTGCTCCACCCTTATTGCAGCCCCTATTTGTTCCATGTACTTCTCAAGATTTTTACTCACTGTTTCCAGGGCTCCGACAATTATTGCTACTACTACCACCTTTTTCATCGACCACAACTGCTTAACCTCCCAAGCTAACCTGTCATATATATCAACTTTTCTTTCTTTCTTATCGCATACCTTGTTGTCAGCTGGGCATGCTATATCTATGATCCAGCATAGTTTGCTTTCTTTCTCAATTAACACTATGACTGGCTTCCTATTCTTTATCTCATGGTCGCACTAAATCATAAAATCCCATATGTTTATGTTCGTACCACTTTTTTGCTCTGTCAAGTCCATACTTGTTGCAAAGTGTCCAATGGACAATCCTTGCTATATTGTCATTACGTCTCTTATATTCTTTTCCAGCTAGTGGCGTACATTGGCTGGTAATATGCCATACGTTTCACCATCTTGTCCACAAATTTTGCACTTATCACTTTCTGGTGTGTTGTCTATTCTGTATTTGATATAATTCGCTCTTAATGCTTGCTCTTGGGCAGCACAGATTAGACTCATTATTATTATTATTATTATTATTATTATTATTATTATTATTATTATTATTATTATTATTATTGTTGTTGTTGTTGTTGTTGTTCTTCTTCTTCTTCTTCTTCTTCTTCTTCTTCTTTTCTTCTTCTTCTTCTTCTTCTTCTTCTTCTCCTTCTTCTTCTTCTCCTTCTTCTTTTTCTTATCACTATTTTGATTTTTCCAGTTTCAGCTAATGAGCTGTGGCCATGCTATTATTATTATTATTATTATTATTATATTATTATTATTATTATATTATTATAAAATACCTTAGGATGAGATCTGTACAATTTGCTTTTTTCTTATTTCTCAATATCTGCTAATCCTGAATATTTGTATTTTATTATTAGTATTATTTTTCATACCTGGATGATTGTTGTACCGCTCGCAGGTTTATCTGTTTATTTGTGTCTCCGGCGCTTCCTTGGCAGTGAGTATATATGGTCGCCTTTAGTTAGACAGGATTTTCTCCAGATCCTCTTATTGACCCATCTACAGTCTTTGATCAAACTTAGGCTGAGAAAGTGCGCTTGGCACCTGGCGTATCATCCAGTGAATCAAAGCGATCGGTGAAAGTTCCACACTGGAGTTCTAGAAAGGATTAGTCGCGGGCAAGTGCGACAACTTTCTAGGAGAAACCTGTGGATGCCAGGAGAGATCAATTAGCTGGTCTTTTCCGGAGGACTTTCGGACTGTAACCAATGGATAATCTCCAGAAATCCTTGGCCTGGCGATGCTACCGGGGGCTTTGCCGGTTCGAGACAAGCTCTACAATTACGGAAGTGCTGTCAGACACACCTGTCCAAGGTATGCACAAAGCGATGAAACCGTTCTGCATGCCCTCGTCCAGTGTCCTGTCGTTGCTGACTTATAGATCTTTGTCGAACGGCTGTTGACAAATGTTTGACTGATCTGGTTATCAGCTAAGTCCATCGTGAGGATCGCTCCGTCACCTTCTTTAGGCCGGAAAAGCAAGTTTTTGTCTGTCTAGTGGTTATACAGAACGAGGTAGTGTTGTGGACGAGGTTGAAACGAATGAAGATACTTTCCTCTTCGGCCAAGCCTTCATCGACGTTTCATGTTGCACTTGAAAAGAGAAGTGAGGATGGAAACAGAAGTGCTTCCCCCACCCCCAGTACTTTTGTTAAAAGGTGGGTCAATGTGGCGAGGATGGTCTGTGTTAAGAGGTTTATCTGAACATACACTTGTAGGCCAAAGGGGGCGAGGAGTAGAGAGGTGCCTTCCTGAGATGCCTTTGGCAGTCGGGATGACGTGACCAGGATGTGTGGGGTTCCTTTGATGGCCCTGAGTGAAAATCCTCCTTTTTGAGGAATTGTTTAAATTTTGATGCTAATTGTTATTGCTTTTATACACGTTTTTGTGCAAAGCTCTACTTGTCCTGTGTTTTGTATTTGTCCCTTTCTGTTTGTGTTCGGCCCTTGGACCAACAAAGAAAAGATAATTGTCATTAGTAGTAGTAGTATTGTTTTACTTCTTAGAGCGCTCGGTCTTGTTTGCTCTGGTAGATTCTATAGAACGGGCAGCAGCCTGATGTCAGAGGTTTCACAGGGTCTCTTTCCGCACATTATAAGCTTTGATACTTGGTTGTTGTTGTTGGTTGTTATTATTATTATTATTATTATTATTATTATTATTATTATTATTATTATTATTATTATTATCATTATTATTATTTACTTATGTGTTTGTATGAAACTGTTGATATATATGTATGTATGCATGTATGTATAAATATATATACATATATATACTCTTTACTCTTTTACTTGTTTCAGTCATTTGACTGCGGCCATGCTGGAGCACCACCTTTTAGTACTTATTCTATCGGTCTCTTTTTGCCGAACCGCTAAGTGACGGGGACCTAAACACACCAGCATCGGTTGTCAAGCAATGCTAGGGGGACAAACACAGACACACAAACACACGCATACATATATATATACATATATACGACAGGCTTCTTTCAGTTTCCGTCTACCAAATCCACTCACAAGGCATTGGTCGGCCCGGGGCTATAGCAGAAGACACTTGCCCAAGATGCCACGCAGTGGGACTGAACCCGCAACCGTGTGGTTGGTTAGCAAGCTACTTACCACACAGCCACTCCTGCATATACATATATATATATATACACACATACATACATACATACATACATACATATATATATATGTACATACATACATATATACATACATACATACATATATATATATATATATATAATATATACTATATATATATATACATATATATATATATTATATATATATATATATATATATATATATATATATATATATATAACTTACAAAATAGGGCAAAAGAAAAATTCTAATGCCAAATATGCCGAAAAAAAAGACAAAATTGTCAATAACCATTATAAATTATAATGATATTGACAATTTTGTCTTTTTTTTCGGCATATTTGGCATTATTTTTCTTTCGCCCTATTTTGTAAGTTATTTATAAATTTAACCTTTAAAGGTATTTTTTGATATGCTGGCCATTAATAATATTTTTTTTTCGAAAAATTTTTATCCTACATTAGTTGTAAATTTAATAGTGTTCACTTCCGGATTCTCTCACTCTGTGAAAGTTTCTAGTTCGAATCACACGTGTCTCGAGATGTGCCGAAGATTTTCTATTTTGGATATATTTGGGGTACTTAGGTCTGCTCAGGTCTTAGTGCTTGCTTTTTCCATGGGTATGAGTAAGTATTTCATTTATGTCGTACGTATTTATCGCTGAGGAGGGGAAAATTCTTATGAATTAACCCCGAAATTGGGACCAATACGGTAATAACGGATTTTTTAGAAATTTCTATCGGCTTGTTTCGAGAGGCATAAATTATAATGGTTATTGACAATTTTGTCTTTTTTTCCGGCATATTTGGCATTAGAATTTTTCTTTTGCCCTATTTTGTAAGTTATTTATAAATTTAACCTTTAAAGGTATTTTTTGATATGCTGGCCATTGATAATATTTTTTTTTTTCGAAAATAATTTTATCCTACATATATATATTTCCTTTTCTAGTCAATTGAACTGTGCTCGAGTGACCATCCATAAACACCTTTTCTTAACATACATCTTAAGTGGAAGTGTTTGGATCATTGAATTTGGTGCCATAGTTTCAAACGGTCCAGTTTTGTTTGAGAATTCGGTAAGTTTGCTACTTTAACCTTCTTCATTGTTAAACTACTAACTACCAATTTCTACGGACACGCATTTAATTTTTCTAGAATCTATTTATATTACCAGTATCAGTTTTTAAAAGTGAAATTTGAAGAATGGCAGTGAAACAGGTATCAGTCAAATTTCATCAAAGAAACATAAATGAACATAAACTTGAGGAATGAATTGTATTACTGCCGATAATCCGAGCAACATTTAATCCTTTATATTGCATTTTCCGGCATACAAGTCGACGTCGTATTTCCCGTAAACATGTAGTGTAAACGTTTGAATATACTCATTATATTTTCAAATCCTGTTGCATTTCACTTGGAATTCTTGGCCCTCCGGAGTTGTATTAATGTATAAGTCGACCTCCCTTCTTCTACTATAACCTCGGGCCAACCAAAGCCTTGTGAGTGGATTTGGTAGACGGAAACTAATAAAACCCCGCCATATACACATATATATGTATGTATATATATATTATATATATATATATATATATATATATATATATATATAGAGAGAGAGAGAGAGAGAGAGAGAGATAGATAGATAGATATAGATAGATAGATAGATAGACAGACAGACAGACAGGACAGACAGACAGACAGACAGACAGACAGACAGATAGATAGATAGATAGATAGATAGATAGATAGATAGATAGATAGATAGATAGATATAGATATAGATACAGATATTTATTTATGTGTGTGTGTCTGTGTGTCTGTGTTTGTCTCCCACCACCACCACCACCACCACCATCGCTTGACAGTCGATATCGGTGTGCTTACATCGTCGTAACTTAGCGGTTCGGCAAAGGGGAACAATAGAATAAGTACTAGGCAGACAAAGAATAAATCCTGTGGTCGATTTCCTCGACTAAAAAAAACCCCTTTAAGACGCCCGTTGTCAAATGACTGTAACCAGTAAAAGAATAAAAGAATGTATCCCGGAAAATACGGAAGCAACGTTATCATGAAGTGAATGCTTCATAAGTGCATAAGGGTATGCATTACTTTTGTAGTTACGGACAAAATGCTTAGCGCTATTTCTTCCGGCTTTATATCCTGAGTTCAAATTCGACCGAGGTCGACTTGGTTTTTCATCCTTCGGGGTCGATAAAATGAGTACCAGTTGAATTCTAAGATTGATGTAATCGACTGGCCTCATCTGTCTTTTTCTTCCTACCAAAAAAAAATTAAAATACTCAGGTATCGTGCTTATCGTAGAAGGAATTATTTCATGGTTATTAAGGCGGCGAGCTAGCAGAAATACTTTGTAGTATTTATTCCCACCGAGGTCAATTTTGCTTTTTATCCTCCATTTTGTCGATAAAATAAAGTACTAATTTGGTGCTGGGGTCGATGGTATCAACTAAAACTTTCACCTTAAAAATTATGACCTTGTGTCCATATTAGAAACCATTATTTTCTTGATTACTGAATATTTAGAAAATTAAAATTAAAATATTGTTCATAAATATAACAACAAAAAATGATTGTATATAATCTTAAATGTCAACAAAAATAGATCTCGACGTTTATTGCAGGCAAAATAATGCAATAATAATCACACAGCACGTGGTTTGAGGATATAGGTCAAAATAGGACAAAATTCAGACAATAAATTTTACGTCTTAATTAATAACAATCGAAACAAATTTTCAACGAAAATATACATCGATAAGTAAGTTAGATAATTCATGTTGTAGAAACAAGTTATGGAAAATGTACACCGCTGGTTTCACGTTTTCCTGTCAAAGGAATAATGTATATTGTAGAGTTAAATAGATAAAAGGTTCTATTACATTTAAACTGTTGGAAATTATTTTGCCAAGTCTAAAACACAATAAGATGGCAGCCACTGACAAAACGCGATAGAGAAGGAGAGGGGAGGAATGGAGTAAGAAAAAGAGATTAAGATCGGTTAATCATAAAGAGAAAGAGGGAGTTATCGAGTGAATGAGCCAAGAAGAGGGCCAGTGAATCTAAAATTTTCTCTTGCTTAATATAATCAAATCAGTTCAATAGACTAGGGGTCTCTGATTGACTAAAACTTTTGATTGGGTATGATGTATGATTTGACTAAAATATACGTGAAACTAAAACGATGAAGTGTTTTGTTGAACTAACCAAAAATGGCTCGCAGACTACAGATTTATTCGCTAAAATTTCTTGGCTAAAATAACTCATGATAACAGTAAAACTAAAATACCATCTGCGTGTGATCACTTACAAATCGTTAACATATGACAGTTTTTGTATGATGAGATTGTACTTCTTCTGACAACCATAAACAAGAATGAAACATCTGGAGTCAACTCTCGTGCTTGCCGACGAAAATGGAACATATCTAACAAAGTAATGTATATTGCTGACGTCATAAGAATTTATAAACTTCGAGAAATCATGAAATGATTTCTTTTTTAGATCGGTGGATCTCGAAGCCGATAAAGCTATAAACAATAATGTGAAATATTAGGTTTAGCCCTTTAGCATTCAGATTACTTAGTCAAATGTAATGCTTATTTATTCACAATGTTTTGAATTAACCATGCTTGTAGCTTTGAGATTTAAATGATGTGATTATTTATTTTTAGAATAATATTGTAGGGTAAGTGTGAGAGGCTGGATCTGGTCAGTTTGAAGATAAAACAGGAAGATTATTTTGGCCTAACATAGCTGGTTTAAATATTAAAAGGTTAAAAAAACCATTGCATAAAAAGTTGAAGGCTGGCCATGGGAATCGACTCATATGTGCTCAGGGTTATATTATGGTTACATATAATGACATATTTAGTGTCGCCGTGGATTTAAGGACTGTATTACGATGCATTGATGCTCTAATTATGAATGAATAAACCAATACCCCCAACTACGTCATAATACGTGTCGTCCATTTTGTGTTTTAAACGTCATTGTACAGTTTAAGAAAGATTTTACTGTTGTCTCTAGCTGGCCAAGAGACCATGTAAAAGTTTCGTCTTTGTTTTTGTTGATTTCCATGACAACAGACAGTTCCGACGATATTTTGGCAAAGGACATCGATAGCTAAAATAACATAACATAAAATTACAAAATTGCTTGTAACTTCTTTATTATTAATTTGTAGAAAAAAAAACACTTGCGATTGTCGCCATTATTATACAAAATTATATCAGAATTTCATTTGTTTTAATAACCTAATGAAACCAGGTGCATAAAAATATAAACGAATTAATTTTTTTTTTTCATATATAAGCGCCGAAATGTATGCGTAAATACAAATAAGATAATAATTTAAACAGCTTTCCCGTCTCCGCTTACTGAGAGCTTCTTACTTGCATCAGACGATCAGGATGAACCTGGAGCTAAACAATAACAGCCCTAGGAAAGCCTCTACGTCACTGGTTCTCAACCGGGGTCCAAGTGACCCTTGAATGGAGGGGTTTATATTAAATTTTGTTATCAAAATTTACGTGCGATAAACTACTATACACAAAATATATTTTTTTAATCTTTATAGGCGCGGGTGTGGCTGTGAGATAGGAGGCTTGCCTCCCAACCACATGGTTCCGGATTCAGTCCCACTGCATGGAACTTTGGGCAAGTGTCCTGTACTATAACCTCGGGCCGACCAAAGCCTTGTCAGTGGATTTGGTAGACGGGAACTGAAAGAAGTTTATCGTATAAAAATGTGTGTGTGTGTGTGTGTGTGTGTGTGTGTGTCTTTGCTTCTGTATTTGTCTCCCCGTCACCGCTTGACAACGGTGTTGGTGTGTTTACGTCCCCTTCAAGGTGGTACTCCAGCATGACCGCAACAAGATGACTGAAACAAGTAAAATAAAGAATAAAAGACAACAATTCCTAATAATATTTAATTATAAAAATATGATATGATTTTTTAAACATCAAATAGCTAGAGGAGTCCATCCGAATAACATAGGAACCTTGGAGTTCAGAGGTTAAAAATGGTTGAGAAACACTCTTCATTACTTCATTAGTTTAAGTGCTACAAGTTTATTGCTACAGTATTATCTTTACTGCCCACAAGGGGCTACACACAGGGGAGACAAACAAGGGCAGACAAACGGATTAAGTCGATTATATCGACCCCAGTGCGTAACTGGTACTTATTTAATCGACCCCGAAAGGATGAAAGGCAAAGTCGACCTCGGCGGAATTTGAACTCAGAACGTAACGGCAGACGAAATACCTATTTCTTACTACCTACAAGGGGCTAAACACAGAGGGGACAAACAAAGACAGACAAACGGATTAAGTCGATTATATCGACCCCAGTGCGTAACTGGTACTTATTTAATCGACCCCGAAAGGATGAAGGGCAAAGTCGACCTCGGCGGAATTTGAACTCAGAATGTAGCGGCAGACGAAATACCGCTAAGCATTTCACCCGGCGCGCTAACGTTTCTGCCAGCTCGCCGCCTTGTTTATTGCTACTGTAATGTGCAAGGTACCAGTAAACTCGCCTGGCGATTGCGGGAAAATTAGGTTCCTGCTGGTAAATTAGTGCAGATTATAAGCGAGTCCCGATCACCGTGTCCGGAAAGCCGATATTGTACCTGCAACAACAGAGGCATTATTATTAGATTAAAGACAAATATGATATGGGCGGTCAGTTTTGACCCTTATCGATGTTGACTTAGAGCGTAAAGAACTCGAACGAAAATCACAAGGCGAGATTAGAGCTTGAATAGAATGAAAATTACGCGCGATATTTGATCCAGTTTTTTTACAACTCTTGACATCAATCCCAGCGAAACCAACTCTGCTTTTCATCCATCCCGGTTTGATAAAATAAAATACTAGTCAAATACTAGGTCAACATTAGTGTAGCTCGAGTGTCTTTCCCCCCACTCGGGGCAGCTCTTGAGTTCATCGCTTTCACCCCACGAGCTCCCAAGTCTGTTCAGACATCATCAGGGTGCGATGAATAAATTGTCACTATTTTATATTTTTAGTATCGCGCATGCGCATTGTTTGTTTTTGATTTTGTTGACTACCAAAGTAGGGTCAGTTGGGCATCGTCTGTGAGGAGAACAGCACCATGACGCGATTCACTCTGCTAGAAATTTGGAAACGATATGCTCTACTGCTTGGCATTCACGCTGGAAGCTCCAATACGAACATTTCGGTGTGTTTGGCTGTCAATCTGGGGACAATGCATGTACTGAGAGTGATAAAAATCAAACATCCAGTCAGCATTATGGTGTTTGGAGTAATCACTAGTGATGGCGACGTTATGCCTCCATTCATCTTCCCACACGGCCTCAGACTCAACACGGACGCCTACTTCAAGTGCCTGGAGGAGGTAGTGCTGCTCTGGGTCAAGAGGATGGCTACTGGAAGACCTTATGTCTAGCAACAGGCCTCTGCATCATGCAACACAAGCAGGAGAACCCAGTCATGGTTGTCAGACAATTTCTGCAACCACATCACCCCTAACATCTGGTCACCTAACACCCTAGACTGCATCCCCCTTGATTATTATGCGTGGGCCGCAGTTGAGCGAGAGACCAACAAAACTCCTTGTAGCACCAAAGATGACCTGAAGGCAAGGATTATGGCAGCATTCACCAACTTAAACAAGGAGACCGTTCAGAAGAGTTGCAAGAGATTCCGAAGTTGTCTAGAGGCCGTGGTTGAAGGCAATGGCGATTTTATTGAATAAATAATTTACTCTTTAGTATTTCAAGATTTTTTAATGTAATTTTGGTAAATATATTTGTTAAAATGAGATTTCAGTGCCATTTTCATTTTTGCATAATTTAGACCAGTGCTACTTAAAGTGGTGATCCGCGGACCCGTACCGGTCCGTAAGCCATCAGCTGCCGGTGCGCGGCGAGTTTCCAGAAAAGAAAGAAATATTATAAAATGCTTATTGTATGATTTGTTTACAAAATAATTATATAATTAAAAAATATTGTCAACTTTTATTATATTCATTATATATATTGTTTCCTGTATAAATTAATATTACTAAGAAATATTACCGGTCCCTGGCACATTGGAAAAAAAAATGCCGGCACGCCACATCAGATAGTTTGAGAAGCACTGATTTAGACGACAGTTTATACACCGCACCCTGTATATAGTAGGTCGAAAAGTGCCGCCCTTGTAAAAGCATTGTTCGGGTGGTCATCCCCACCCCGCCCCGCTAGCTACGCCACTGTATGTCTATGTTATCGATTAACTTCCTCCTTCTAAAAATTTATTACTAAAGGTGATGGGTTGCAGAACTGTAAGAACATCGATAAAATACCTTGCACTCTTCCTTCCGGTTGTAAGAGTTCAAATCGTGCCGAGGCCGACTTAACCTGTCATTCTGTCGGGGTCAATAAAATAAAGTACCAGCCAAGTACTGGTGTCGGTATAATTTGACAAAATTCTCTCCCGAAATTTAAAAACCTTATGTCTATATTTGGTTTTCAAATTTTGGCACAAGGCTAGAAATTTCAGAGTGGACAATAGTCGATTACATCGATCCTAGTGCTTGACTGATACTTATTTTATCGACCCCGAAAGGATAAAAGGCAAAGTCGACCTCGGCGGAATTTGAACTCAGAACATAAAGGTAGATGAAATGCCGCTAAGCATTTTTCCTGATAAAATAAGTACAGTTAAGCACTGGAATCGATCTGATCGACTATTCTCCACCTGGAAATTCCTGGCCTTGTGCCAAAAGTTGAAAGCATTATTAGTATTGAAAAGGAATGAAATTCTTCTTCAGGCACATATTTACCAGTTGTACCACACAAACAGTGTTAATCAGGTAAATTCCTTCTCTGACATTTTCCTCCTTATCTCAGCTAATAAATTATAATTTATCATTTCTCTCGGTTCCCCCTTCTTTTTTTCTATATCCTCCCCTCGTTCTCTCTCATTTGAACCATTTACAACTACAACGATAAACGAAATACAAAATACAAGAAACGAAAGGGAAAATTCAAGGCAAAGAAAGATATTTTTGACAACATGGAAGGATTCATTAATGTAATATTTAATCACTTCTTGCAATCACGTCAACGTTTCCAGAGACGTCAGATACTTGGTTGTGTTTATGTTTGATGTTATTGTTGTCGTTTGTATTTGTTTATATATATATAAATCTTTATTTCAATGTTAACTCCTCAGCTCAAATGCTCGTTTATATCCAGACGCTTCAGACGACTCAACAACAACGAAAATAACTTCAAACCAACAAATGTCTTGAATAACAACGAAATCAAAGATGAGAAAAATATCAAAAAACCGAAAGCGAGAACAACTTCAAACCAGCACTTAGAACAACAAATAAGCAGCAAATCATTAACAACATTAATGACAACGTTAAATAGAAATAACTTTATGGTCACAAGCAGGTCGATATTTATATCTTTCTGTTGTTATCCATGAAATTACATGAGCAAATCTATAATGATAGGTCTGTGATTATAAGTGAGAATCTGCTCCTCATTAATCTGACCTCTATAATTTTCTGTTGTACATAGATTTAGTTAGCCTGTCTACATTTTGATATTGATGTTGTTATGGCGGTGCAATGGAGGGAGGGAGCATATGTGTGTGTATTGTGGGGGTAAAAGTGCTGGCTAAATATTGCCTAGTAGTATTTAATCTCGAATTCTGAGTTTAAATCAGGCTAGAATGGACTGTACCTTTCGTTCCTTGGAGAGTCGATAATAACCAGTAATGCACTTGATATTGGTTTCACATTTTGGCACAAGGCCAGTGGTTTCACAGTTTGGCACAAGGCCACCTGGTACTTATTTTATCGACCCAGAAAGGGTGAACGGCAAGTCGGCATTTGACCTCAGAACATCAAGTCGGAAGAAATGCCACTACACACTTTTTTTCCCGGTGCAGCAGCAGCCAAGGTTACCAATACAGAGTTTTTTGTTGTTGCTTTTTATTTAAAGTGACGTTTGTACTGCAGGGGACGGGATTCATACTATGAACCTATGGCAATTTATCACACAATTTTGGTCCTTGCTTATCAGTTCAAACATTTTGATGCAGACGCCACAATATCAACAAAAGCCTGTTACATTCGTTGTTGGTGAGCCTCAGGTCAGCTTTGACAAAAAAGATTCATAATCAAAAGTTATCTAGTCGTGGTCAACCCACCTTTTTACGTGCAGGGAGCACAGACCAACGTTAATCAGCGTGACCTGTTCTAAGACATGTGATTTGAGAGAAATTTCGCTTGTCATTCTGTAACTATATACAGATTATGATAAAACTCTTACTTTTAATACCATCAGAGAAGCTTAACTTCTACTTCAACGAGTTGATAAGACTGTAAAATAGATTGGACTATATGTCAATGATGATAAGAAAGAGGTTACGGTTTCCTATCAACCAAAAGAAGACATTAAATCATCAAAGAGTGCGAACTTGAAATTTGTAAATGACTGCGAATATTTAGGATCGGAGATAGAAAGAAAGCTCAAAGCGAAGAGTGGAGTAGGAACTTAATTGGTATGATCAGCAAAGAACAAAATGTCCGCAATATAAGAAACAAATTCAATCGTTTTTTAGAGTTATGGAAGACATTGACATATAGATCTAAATACCGGACAGTTACGAAAACAATTGAAAGCATATCAAATGGAATACATACCAAGTGTAAAGGAAGGCGAAGAACGTTTCTTGGGAACAGCATTTACTTAACTGCGTGTTATACGGAAACATACCATTTTTAGCAGGCATTCCACCGAGGTCAACTTTGTTTTTCATCTTTTCGGGGTCGATAAAATAAGTACCCAGTTGAGTACATATTACTAATCGTGTGCCAAATGTTGAAACCATTTGAAACCATTATTAGTAGTTATGAGTTTCTGGGACATTATTGACGAAGAAAAAATAATGTTGCACGTCAACAATTACTCATAGGAATTAGTGCATGAGAAATGAAGAGACGGACATTATTGAACGTAAGTGCATCAGTTGCTGGAAGACTCAAAGAAACAACATTGAAAGAAACAACGTCGAAGAAATGATACAAGACAAAGTAGTGTGGAGGAGACTGGTCAATGAGATTGTAACATGGCATAGCTCCCTTACCGGATTACTGCTGTGTTTATAATTGTTGGTGTTCATAAAAGTGCAGTATGTTGTTGCTACCTTTTGTCTATGTATTGAGGTGGTTTCAAATCATTGCCTTTTGCTCGCTTTGCAATGGTATTTTTATGTTGTTGTGGTTGCTTTAATTCTTGATATTGTACAGTCCGAGGTCAGTCGTGATCACGCAGACCTATAGAACAAAAGACATCATCCCATCTTTTTGTGTTTTAGACAAAATGCGTAATTAGAGCTCTTTACGTTATGAATCCGCGTCAGGTCGTAGTCAATTTTGCATTCCAAACTTCCGTGATCTGTGAAAAAGTAAAGTATTAGGTGTGTACTAGTTTATTATACTTCGCTTTCCGAAATGTGTGACCTTGTGCTAATGCTTAGACATCAGTAATATTGGTTTCAAATATTGGCTCAAGGTCAGCAATTTTAGAGGGAGGGGTAAGTCGATTACATCAACCCCAGTGCTCAACTGGATCTTATTTTGTCGACCACGAAAAGATGAAAGGTAAAGTCGACCTGGTGGAATTTGAACTCAGAACATAAAGACGAAAGAAGTGCCGCTAAGCATTTTAACCTTGCCTAACATCCTTCTAGGGTCGATAAAATATAGTACTGGTATCGACAGAATCAATAATGCTGTTATCTGTGTGCCGACTGGAACCACGGAAAATACATGCATGAAGTAATGTCTTGGATGTCAAACTCCGGAGAGCTGGCCTGGAGCGCCCATAGAATTTTAGGTGAAGGTGATATCATGGATTATGTTGTCAAATGTATCCGTCTTTATTTAAGACAGTAATCTGAGTATAATTTCGTGAGCAAACGTCCAAAGGCTCTTTCGTTCAGAAATCTTTAAGTGGTATTTCGAATCAGAGATGAAGAATTTTCTGCCTGCTGCCACTTCTACAAGTATAATATGAGATTCTTCGTTAACACTACTTCAGTACCCATCTGACACAGACTCGTAGTTGTCCAGTTATCACCTTCACCTAAAATTCTATGGGCGCTCCAGGCCAGCTCTCCGAGTTTGACATCCAACACATTACTTCACGCATGTATTTTACGTGGTTCCAGTCGGCACACAGATAACAGCATTATTGATTCTGTCGATATCAGTACTATATCTTATCGACCCTAGAAGGATGTTAGGCAAGGTTAAAATGCTTAGCGGCACTTCTTTCGTCTTTATGTTCTGAGTTCAAATTCCACCAGGTCGACTTTACCTTTCATCTTTTCGTGGTCGACAAAATAAGATCCAGTTGAGCACTGGGGTTGATGTAATCGACTTACCCCTCCCTCTAAAATTGCTGACCTTGAGCCAATATTTGAAACCAATATTACTGATGTCTAAGCATTAGCACAAGGTCACACATTTCGGAAAGCGAAGTATAATAAACTAGTACACACCTAATACTTTACTTTTTCACAGATCACGGAAGTTTGGAATGCAAAATTGACTACGACCTGACGCGGATTCATAACGTAAAGAGCTCTAATTACGCATTTTGTCTAAGGACAAAACGCCTTCAGATATTTGTTCTGACCATATATGTTCTGAGTTCAAATCCCGCCGAAGGGCTTTGACATTCATCCTTCAGAGGCCGATACAATAAAGTACCAATCACGTATTGACTTCTCTTCTTGTGCCTATATTAGAAGTAATAATTAATATGCATGTTTGTTCATCGTAACAGAATCAAGAGAGAAGTGGAGCAGGAGGCCATCAAACGACAAATTTAATGTGTGTGAGTGACAATAGGAGACATTTTGCGACCCATTTTAGTTCTAACACAACATATAATGTCGTTTAGAACATATTTTCAAAAGCAAGAATTTAAAATTTAAAGCTATATGTATATTCTTATATTCAGGTAGCAAAATCATGTTGATACCTGACAAGTGAAGTTTCTCGGTTGTGTTGAATGCTTTCCTTCTCACGTTACTCTCTGCTCGTTGTTATTATTCTGTTGAATTTGTTGTACTTATCTAGGATAGTGCAGGTTCTTAATTTATTTGGTTCCTTGATAGAGTATGTTATAGGGGTCAGATATCATTTTGCTTATATTAGAAATATATTGTTCGGTAAATAGTTATAATTAAACGAGGTTGAAAACCCTGCTTCCAGATAACCCTTACATCAGATGAATTATTCATTCACACCTCAGTAAAACAACCAGATTATCCCGTCCTATAAACGTAATGCACACATTTGATGACGTAGTCTAATATACATCTGGAAAAAAAATCAATTTTTACGGCTGCATGCCTTTGGTACGTTTGCAACACGGAAGACATGAAATTGCATATGTATATACATATGAGATAGGGAGGAAAAGAAAGGGAGAGAGGGCGCGCGTAGAGAGAGAGAGAAAGAGGGAGGTCCGAGAAGTGTATTTACACAGAACTTTTTCACCTTTTTGTGGTTTCAGAAAGGGCCGTGAAGATTTATTACTAAATCTTTGCAAGTCACTCATCCCAACAAAAGTTGAAAATAGTTTCCGTCCTATTATTATAGACACTGTGAATGCGGCAAGATGGCAAAACTGTTAGCACGCAACGTAAAATGCTTAGCAGCATTTCTTCCTTCTTTATGTTCTGAGTTCAAACTCCGCCGAGGTTGACTTTGCCTTTCATTCTTTTTTGAGTGCTGGGGCCAATGTAATCGACTAGTCTCCTTCCTCAAAATTTCAGACCTTGTGCCAAAATTTGAAACCTTTATTATAGGCAATATTGGAGTTTTAGGATCAGAAGGGACAATGGAAATAAGATATCACATTTTTGATGATGCTTTTAAAGAATCAACCAATCAAAATTCATGGCCTGTGGCGAAGTAGGAGTGGAGCGTAAGTATACAACAAGTGATGCAGCTTTATCCTATATATGTGATAATTTCCTTAGAATGATACAGCGAATTTTCTTGTTCTTTATAAAAACAAATCTTTAAGTGTCAAATAAAGTGTAAAATTCAAAAAATATATTTTGCAGTTCTGGTGCCGCTTGGTTCATGTGTTAACACAGTATATGACAACGTGTAATTACTACTGGATGTTCTGTGAAGGTCTCTTCATGAATGTAGTAATTATACAAACCTTCACAATGGAACACTATCTCTTAAAAGTCTGCTGTGTATTAGGATGGGGTAAGCTTTTTCATTTATTTCTCTTTGCTACTCTCAACAATTCTCCATCCATTCACCTAGAAATCATAAGCTTTGGTTTTGTTATGTCTGCTTGCTTGCTTGCTTGGTTGATTTAGTATCTTCTCTGGGGATACTACGAACATTGCCAAGTTTATTAAATATGTCATGTGTCAATTATCCTTAAAATGCAATGCAATACAAATGCATCCCACCGTTTCTTTCAAACACTATTACTTATAACAATACAAAACACGTTTATATATTTACAACATACGTATAGAAGCAGCGGAAATTCAGATATAGTGAAATGCCCTAATTGAATACGGATTTTGTCTGACGGCAGAATTGTTAGACTATCGGAGAAAATGCCTTAAGATATTTTTCCTGGTGATAAACGTTCATATATAAACTACATACGTATAAAAGCATTTCATCCTCTTCAGAGAGAGAACATGGGTGATTCAGATATAAGGAAAAGAAGGAAAGAAAATGATTGATCATGATAATCATGGAGTTGGGTTCTAAAGATTATAGCTTAAAGCAACGGAATTCATAACTATGGTAAAGGACATTATTAAATTCTGATCTGCCTTCTTTCGTGGTTTCCTCTGGTTAGGTTAATAGTTTAATTTGACGAAATACAGAAAGATATATGAAGTATAAACACCATTTGAAAAAATTATCCTTGTACTGAAATGTGGGAAATTTGGATGGTAAACATCAGTGAATAGATAAGGGAAATTTTTCTCGTCCTTCGGTAAAATACTGTGTTGGCTTTGAAAACTATTTCGAGAAATTAATGTTATGTATTCTTTGTGGTAACAAGAAAAGAGAAAAATATATACGATTTAAAACATATGTCGTTTAAGTTTTCTATCCAATATGTTACCTTTGCAAGTAAATGGAGATTTTATTTTGCTTATTTTATCTAATTATCTATTCATTTATTTATTTTATCTAGTTGTACCTGTTTTGCCAGCATCGATATACGCAGTAGTTCGACATTTGTACGGAGATAACTCCAGGTAAACTATTTCTTATTTGAGAATGTCAAGTTTCCCGTGACCGAAAGTTCCTGTTCAATATAACACATGCGTGTAATTGTTGATAAATAAATAAATAAATAGCAAGTAACTTTCGACGGAAAAAAATATTTTTGTAGATAATTTGGAAATGTATGAATATGGACGTGGTAATCAGAAAATGTATTAATATGAATGCTTTTTTTTTTAAATGAAATATTCATATTATGAAACCACGATAAACATGTAATAATGGCTGCGAGTAAAAACATTTGCTAGAGAAAATATATCACAAAAAATTTCACAGAAGTTAATTATCTCGAGCAGTGGCTTCTAAGTACGCCGTAAGAGGTATTTCTACTTCTACGATAGATTTCTAAAAGTCTAATATAAAGAATTAGAAAATCTATAATAATGTTTTAACATCTTAAAAACCATGTTATTCATAACTCTATTATACATAAGTAAGATTAATAAAACAAAATATTCTAATATTTTATTCTAAAATTTAAACTTTAAACATATAATAGGAGCAAGCCTGGCCTTGTGGTAGGAAGTTTGCTTCCCAGCCACATGGTTCCGGGTTCAGTCCCACCACGTGCCACCTTGAGCAAGTGTCTTCTACTATAGCCTCGGGTAATCCAAAGCCTTGGGAGTGGATTTGGTAGGCGGAAACTGAAAGAAGCCAGTCGTATGTGTGTGTGGTGGGGTGTCTTTGTATTTGTTTCTCCTACCACCACCTCTTGACAACCGCTTGTGTTTACGCGGTTAACTTAGCGGTTCGGTAAAAAAGAATAAGTAGCAGGGTTTAAAAAATTAATTCGACTAAAAATTCTTCAAGGCGGTACCCCAACATGGTCGCGGCCTAATGACTGAAACAAGTAAAAGATAGAAGATATTTCAACTTACTGTGCGAATTCTTATGAACTAGATCGAAATGCACAACCGTTGTGGAAGTGGTATCACAATCGTTGGTTGTGGGATCGGTCGGTTGATATTTGTAGATGACATGATTCATCAGAAGGTGATTTCCAACATATATTGAATAGGTCCGCTGCTGAGTGCTGCATTGTAGGGATGAGAATTAGTGTTGCGAAAATTGAGATATTGGTCCTCTCAAAAAAGTCTTCTCATCCACTCTGCATATTAGCGAGATTTCACGGACACAAAGAAGTTTAAGTATTTCTGAGCCGCACTCACTAGCAGTGGAAAGCCGAAGGCTGAATTGGATGCTAGAATTTCAGGTGTTGGTACAGTAATACATCAGTTCCAGCTCCAGCATTCAATCCTCAGAAAGGGAGAAGTTACTAAGAAAGCCAAACTCACTATCTTCATTTCAGTTGGACAATAACTGAAAAAGCACGATTGTGAATACAAGCGGCCAAAATGGGGTTCCTCCGAAGGATCTCCAGAATATTGTTGCTTGACAGGGTATGTATATCGGTGATGAGGGAGTCTCTCCAAGTCGAGTTGCTACTTCTACGCATTGAGAGATCACAGCTCTGGTGCTACGGACAGGTGAATAGAATGTTGCAGGAAAGAGTCACAAGACAGATTCTTTAAGGTGAGCCAACCGGCAAGAGACCTAGGGGAAGACCAAGAACGAGATGGTTAGATAATAGCCATCGTCTCTATTGATCACTCTTAGAAATCCAGCCGGAAAGTCTAATGGTAGTCTCATAGGACCCTATAGAGGAGTTGCTTGAAGACTCTACTTCACGACCCTCCCAGAAATAGTAGAGAGAGAAACTGGCGGATTGACGGACGGACGGACGGATGGATGGATG
>NC_042997.1:67237549-67255049 GCF_006345805.1 Octopus sinensis
ATACATATATATATATATATATATATATATATATAATATATATATATATATATATACATATATATATATATGCATATATACACATATACGACGGGCTTCTTTCAGTTTCCGTCAACCAAATCCACTCACAAGGCTTTGGTCGGCCCGAGGCTATAGTAGAAGACACTTGCCCAAGGTGCCACGCAGTGGGACTGAACCCGGAACCATGTGGTTGGTAAGCAAGCTACTTACCACACAGCCACTCAAATATGTACAAATACCCTGTTGATGTTAAAATTCCAATGAGAGCGCCTTGGATCTAGGTTAGAAACCAGCTCTTACTCTATTGGCAAGAAATCTTGAAATAAAACTGAATAATGACATCCATACATACACAATTTCATCATCGTAATGTGTGTGTCTGTGTGTGTGTGTGTGTGCCTGTGTGTATGTGTGCATCTGTGTGTCTCTGTGCGCGCGCGCGCATGCTTGTGTCTGTATGTGTCGTGAAGAAAGACACATCTCTGGTGAGAAGGAGTCTTCTGTGGGTTTGACCATCTCAAGAGAAGAGGAATCCATACCCTGCTCGAGTGAAATTATCTTCACAGCCATTCGCAAAAAAAACAAACAATAAAAATGCTCTATGAAATGCCTGAGTACGATCCAAACGAAGTGCAGATCATTCAGGAGATGGCATCAAAGTACAATTCCCGCCCTGAAAACTATAAGCTATTCGTAAAATTTTCCACGACATTTTACAGTTTTATATGTAAGCTAATCGCTTGACATGGGCCCTTCCTCGTTCAATCCCCAAGATTTATGTGGTACCTTGATCAATGCAAGTAGACATTTAAAATTACAGATAAGCGCGCGCATACACACACACACACACACATATTGTTCTACTTATTGTGTTTTATTGTGTACTAGCCTAAGTATCCGGGGTTGGTCGGCAGTTTAAATAATGTTAAAGGAAATAAATATTTATGTATGTACGTGTATATGAGAGATAATGGGTATACGTGTGTTTGTGTGCGAGTGTGACTGACCCTAGCCATTTTACACATACATGACAACACCCCTCTCTCTCTCTCTCTCTCTCTCTCTCTCTCTCTCTCTCTCAGTCAATCACTCGCATATTCGCTCACTAAAAAAAAGATGCGAGAAAAACTAAATAAAGAAAATTTACGCTATCACTCTCTCCCTCTCTCTCTCTCTCTCTCACACACACACACACGCACACACACACACACACACACACAGCAAGATACATCTCTCTCTGACAACAGCTCTCTCTCTCTCTCTCTCTCTCTCTCTCTCTCTCAAACACACACTAAAAAAGATTCGAGAAAAAGTAAATAAATAAAATTTACATTATCTCTCTCTCTCTCACACACACACACAATAACACACTGTTTCTCTCTCTAACAATAAAAGTGAAACTATAGCGTTATGAAATGGGAAACTATTTATACCACTGAAAAAAATCGGAAGGGTTGTATAGGGGCACATCTCCCTGTATGGGCAAGGGCCAAAATCTAACCCCTCTAGAACCTTCCCCGAGTAATGAAAAACCTCCATGCCAAATTTGGTGCTTCCTTCTTTCCTGAGCGTCCAATGATACTATATTTGTTCCACGTCCTCGCGTTGTTGTGTTTTTTTTGTGCTTTCTTGTTTGGATTAACTTTATATATATATTATTATTATTATTATTATTATTATTATTATTATTATTATTATTATCATTATTATTATTATTATTATTATTATTATTATTATTATTATTATCATGTTTCATTTATTCCGTGTAATTATTTGTATTTTTTTATTTTACAAATTTTAAACTCATCCCATTATATACTCTATAACATCTTTCACTTTTCTAAGTGTGATAATATAATCTGTTGGTCTTACCTCACACGTGTTTATAAGTACCCTGTTTCACGTTTTTCGTATTTTATTATGTCTTCTAGTCTTGTGGCTAATAGACGAAAGATATTACCCTCATCATCATCATTATCAGCTATCCTCTTCCTCCCTATCATCATCATCAACCATTATCATCAATCATCATCATCGTCATCACCATCATCATCATCATCGTCGTCGTCGTCGTCATCATTTATTGAAACCTACGGACATTTTCGAAATAGCTTCGAATTATTTGATAAAACTACAAGATATTCTCCTACTTGGGGTAGAAAAAAGTTCTGCTTTTCAAACATTCATATCATTTGTAAAAATAAATTGTTACTAGTTATTTCATTTAAGTTTCCGAGAAATTAGGTAGTTATTCTGGAAATAAACGAAGGAGCAATGATTAGACCGCTAAAGAAACATTTTTGAAAACACTACATGCTTTGAGAATAAAGAGAAACAGACAAAAAACATGACCAGATTTGGAAAAAAAATATTCAAACAGCATTTAGCACGAAAGGCAATAGCAGGTTTGTTGCATTCCTAATTAGATAGAGGCGATAGCTCTAGGTCTATTTCTAGAAAATAAAAGTACATGTTGGAAATTTTACAAAGGGCGGTACCGCCTAACTCACGAAATACAACCAGTAACGGGCAAGAAGGAAATAACGTATTTGTTATTTGAAAAAACAAAAGAAACTTTCATATGTTCTCAAAGAAATGGTTAGGAGAAACCCTGGTTGGTATATAGTACGTTGTCCGGGCCACTGACTGAAACAGGGTGCATGGAAGCATGTTTATAATCTTTAAGCCCGATGATAAAGCGAAGCAACAAACGGAATTATTATTCCACCCACTACTCACAGGTGAGTACCACGATATTTGGAGCGACGGCCATGGATATTGGTAATGACATTGATCTTTGGTTTGTCCTGTTACCAGGACATTACAGCACATGCATTTGTTGAATGTGGAGGTGGCATAAAATGTCATGTATTTGGAAGGGGGTTATATGGATGTGCAATTTATGATAACCACAAATATATTCCGGAACTGTACCACATTTTACTTTCCAAAAGAAAACCAATTACACTGGTGATTCAGAACTGGAAGCCAAGTTGTTAAAAGTATTGTTGTAAAAACCACTTGAGGAATTTCTATTTAGAGAAGAAGGAAAAACAGAAGAACTAAGAATGCGACGGACAATGATAGAAGCAGAAACAACAATGACAGGTTCTTGAAACTTCTACTTCTAGAACAGCACCGGTCGCAGCTCTGTAGCTAGCAAACTGGAAAATACATTCTTTCACAACGGGAGCCGGCGACCAGGAAGCCGAGAGGCTCCTCTATCACTAATACTCTCCCTTATCTTGCAACGTTGAAGAGAAAATATAGACTTAAGAGCAGAATGTATTAGTCCGGAAGGGAAGAAGAAGGGAAAGACCAAAAAGGAAAGAATGAGACTAAAGCAATAGCCTATAAGACACATCAAAAAGACCCACCTGTTCGGACAACATGAGATTACGGTCGTTCGAAGCACGAACGGGATCCTGGTAGAACTAATGAATGTCAGAAGGAGGTGAAGTGGACGAAATGTTTAGTAGAGAGAAGGAAATTGGACTACAATTCAAAAGTCACTCAGAAAATAAATTAGTGTCGAAAAACACACACGGAAAGTTCATCATAACTCGCAACAAGCTTATCCAGAGGACGTGGGATGCTTAATACCTCCAGAACAGAGGATGCAGATGGGTATTTTTAGATGGTAGTCTGAATCAAGTGTATTTGCGTTCTCTTTGTTTTGTACTGGTGTTGTTTGTCATTTTACCAAGAGTCAGATGTTGTACTTTGTTAATATTGAAGTTGTATATTTACAGAGAGAGTATATAGTATAGTATAGAATAATATTCAAATACTTTTCAGTAATCAATCCATGTTATTTTAAGATTTGTTTTCCTATTTTTACTGTTTTCTTTAATGGTTCGACTCACCAGTAGCTGCTTTTGACAGCCACGCATAGGACATACTGATCTTTTCATCTTGAATGATTAATATTGTCCACCACCACCATCCACCAGCAGCCAATCAGGCATTGATTCTGGTTTGTTTGGCATTTCACTGAAAACTACTGCTATATATCTATTGGTAACTGTCAAGTGCTTTAGCCAGAAAGTTGGGATTTTGTCGCTCACAGAATAGTGTTTTTTAATTACTTGTAATTCTTAATGTATTGCTTACTGATTATAGTGGACTTTGCCGTCGGTGCTACTATTTGATTCTCATTGTTGCTCTTCCATTTTGATTTATTGCGCTTTTTCATTGTGTTGACTGTCTTTGTTCTATATTCCATCCCAGCATGCTTCAGTTAGATCTATTCTCCAGTGTTGTATTTTCTTTTATTGTCCCTGAAGAATATTTTGGTATTTGAAATGTCATATTCTGTTAAAAAAAGTTCGGGTTTTTCGAAGCTAGTTATCCTGCCTGCTTTTCCTGATACGATCTGTTTAAGCTTTTGTTTTGTCTCCGCTATGTCTCTATTTTTGTTAATATTATACTTTATTGACATTAAACTTATATATTATATTTGTCATTGATATTATATTGATATTATATTTATTTGCACCTTTTTTGGGGGGTTTTTTCATGTTCGATCTCTCTTTTTTCTATTTCGCTAAAACTGATAGAATTTTGTTTTCCAAATGATTATGTATAATTTCATTTGCATTTGCATGAGGAGGTTTAGTGAAGGAAATTATCCTATGAAGATCAAACCCGGTTTTCTCAATATTGCAACTGAATAGATCCGATCATTCAGCCTGTCTTTATTTGAACAGTTTGTTGCCGCAGATAGAATTTCTTTCAGGGATCCTGTTACATTTATGTATTCCTTCGTAGAGCTACACAACATACCATATAGTCTTCATTGAATCTTTCGTGACGGTAGGCATTAGAAACAAATTCTGTTAAAAGCAGCAATCACTCACATAGCAAGTTATATGAAAGTTTTTTGCTACTAATTGCATTACATATGAAATCTGCTCTTGCATGAGTACAAAAGGAATATCTCAAAAGACAATTTGAACCAAGTTAAAAACAGAATGTCAATGTGTACGTGAAGGTTTGCCCTGGCATTTACAATCATGCTCTCCTCGACCTTTTACGTTGAGTACATGCAGTGAATAGGATATTGATTGACTGTGAGATACCTGGGATATATAGAAATTTAGAAGTAGCCCACGAAAAATTTCAGGAGACAAACTACAATATTCAGGCTTTGGTGATTTTATGGATGCAAAGGAATATCGATGGTCTGAGATATGCTTATAATTGCATCAGAATGGCAAAGAGAGATTTTTCTTCATTGATTCTTTTGATAGCACAAGAAAGGCATTTTCTTGGGCTACAAGAATTTAACCAAAGGTAACATAATGCCTTAGTGGTGGCTTCAAGTGGAATTGCAGCAACGTTTCTGGGTTGTGGAATAACTGACAGCATTGCATGACATGAACAATATCTGTGTAAAATCAGAAGACCTTCCCCATGTGCAATATCTTGTAATGATGCAAGCTGATCATCTGAATAAGCCAGAAGTAAGCAACTGATGTCTTGGAGCCGACAATGCAGGATCTGCGAGATAGCACATATATAGCAAGAGAAATTGCAATATTTCTTACAAGTGATTTTAGGCAAATTCTCTCTGTAATTCCTCGTGAGAACTTCGTTGATCAGATCAATGCCTGTTTAAAAACCTCTTGTCTCTGACTGTATGTACAACAAATGTTTGACTGGTGGTGATACTGTTGATGAATTTGCCAATCATCTACTCAAAGTAGGATACAGACTTCTTTGAAAGCTTGTATCCTACTTTAGAGCAGTAACCATATCAATGGAACACAACAGGAACTGACCACTCGAGCCTTTCCTAGTATTCGCATCAGATAATATTGTCCTAAATGGGCCAGTGAATGAGCAATCCTATCATCAAGACATGTCGTTGAGAGAAATCAACAGAAGGGTTACTGATATGCTGCCAGAGAGAAAAGCTGTCACAAAGTAATAGACAGAGTCTCATCGCAGGATTGCGCTTTAAATTATCCAATCGAAAGTTAGAACTAGTTTGGACCAGCAAGAATTCATCCGCATGTTCTAATGTTTGAGCTTGGAGCATAACATATGCTACTTCGTAACTTAGATCCTCCAAAAGTAGCACAAATCTTACCATTAAAAACATAAGGCCTTATGTACAGGAGGTTACAATGATGCCAGAAGATTTGATGGTAGCAGTTGGTTTTTTTTTCCATAATACCACTGAAGCGAGATAAATTGCTATTTCAATTTCATGAGATCTGAACATGGCAGGTCCTACATTTTAACATGTTCAGCCTTATGTTGCAACTACAACAGTCGGAAATCACGATTGTCTTTCATCTTAGCAAAATTAAGAATATTGTTTATCCTTGCATAAATTTCTCACTCCTTTAGTTTATAGTGAATACTGGAAAATACACAGTCTTGCATAGTGATTACACACACACACACGTGTGTGTGTGTGTGTGTATGTGTGTGTGTATGAATGTATGTATGTATGTATGTATGTATGTATGTATGTATGTATGTATGTATGTATGTATGTATGTATGTATTATGTATATACAGGTTACGGCGTGTGGTAAGTGGTTAGGGTATTCGGCTTACGATCGTAACTCGTGAGTTCGATCCCCAGTGGCGTGTTACGTCTATGAGCAAAATACTTTATTTCACATTGTTCCAGTCCACTCAGCTGGCCAAAATGTGTAACATGCTGAATCTTTCTGAGAACTAAGTCAAGGGTACATGTGTCTGTGGAGTTCTCAGTCACTTGCACTTTAATCCAGCGATCGGATCAGCTGGACGGAGTGCTATTTAGTTTCTCTCTCTCTCTCTCTCTCCTCTCTCTCTCTCTCTCTTTCTATCTCTCTCTCTATATATATATATGTACATACATATATATATAAATAAATAAATATATATATATATATGTATATATACATACATATGCACACGCTCACACACACATATACATATTAAAAGTAATTAAGTTAATATCCGGTCATAGAGTGACCAATGGTTACGCATCCAGAAAGGCCTTAGCCTTGCAGACATCTCGTCAGTCTCTCTCTCTCTCTCTCTCTATATATATATATATTATATATATATATATATATATAGAGAGAGAGAGAGAGAGAGAGGCTATATATATATATATATATATATATATATATATGCAGGAGTGACTGTATGGTAAGTAGCTTGCTTACGAACTACATGGTTCCGGGTTCAGTCCCATTGTGTGGTACCTTGGGCAAGTGTCTTCTACTATAGCCTCGGGCTGTGTGTGTGTATGTTTGTGTGTCTGTGTTTGTCCCCCAACATCGCTTGACAACCGATGTTGGTGTGTTCACGTCCCCTTAACTTAGCTGTTCGGCATAACAGACCGATAGAATAAGTACTAGGCTTACAAAGAATAAGTACTGGGGTCGATTTGTTCGACTGAAGGTGGTTGTCCAGCATAGCTGCAGTCAAATGACTGAAATAAAAGAATAAAGGAATAAAAGAATAAAAGTATATATATATATATATTATATATATATATATATATATATATAGGGGTAAAGTAAAAAGAAAAAAAGAAAATGCACACTAGTTATAAAAGTAATGGGTTTTTTTTATAAAAACAAAGATATATACCGTAAATCTTTGAGTATAATCCGCACTTTGTTCCCAAAATTTAACGGTCAAAATCCCTAGTGCGTACTATATACGAGTCTAAAAATGAAAAGTATTTTCTAAGCAATGTCCGAGTCTCTATTTGCTGTCCGGCAATGTTTATTCAGACGCATTTTATGATGTGTGGCGCAAAAATACCTTAAGCTAAGCCTGAAAGCAATGAAGTCATAAAAGAATCATTTATAACTTGCAGTAAGCAACATTTATTAAAATAAAAGTATTCAGAACACAGAATAACATGTAACAAAAACAATTTGCAAACATATTTACATTCCCATATAACAGTTAAGAACATCACCATTATTGTATTGCGCATGCGCGGAAGTGTTTGTTCGACTAGGTGCTGCTGGCTTAATTACGCACGAATTGTGCTTAATAGTTTAGCGCTTAATAGTTCATCCTGCTGTTTGTATTGGCAGTTTGCATCATTACTGTGACAAACAATAGATACTTAATTAAATACCAGTATTAAATGTTTGAACTACTGTGGGTCTTTACTAGGATTTTTAATAAGCGGGACTTAAACCTGTACATTAATCTCCAATAAAACATTTTAGACATTATATGCCCATAAAATGCCTCGTAGATCTTATTCAGCTATGTTTAAACTTGAAGTTATATCATATGCTGAGGCGCATGGTAATAGGGTCGCCGGAAGAAAATTTGATGTTGACGAAAGCAATGTCAGGTTATGGAGAAGAAATTAAACAGATGCCAAAGATAAAGAAGGCAAGATTGCAATAATAAAGGACGTTACCGTATACATTTTTACAAACCAAGGACGTTATATAGACTTCCTTGACTCAAGTTAGAGAAGAGGTGCGTATTAAACACAAGGTTTAGGTTTTTCAGAGGTACATCCCTCTAAAAATCCCCTGCATATTATACTCAAGGGCGGACTATACTCGAGGATTTACGGTACATACAAATAAATGATTTGAGGTGGAATAAAGAAATGTAAAAATCATTATTATGAGTCAATATATATTTGTATGTATATATCTTTGTTTTCATAAAAATAAGCCATTACTTTTATATCTAATATGTATTTTCTTTTTTTCTTTTTACATTACCCACTATTTATACGACGTGCAGTCTTTTTTCTTTGAAACCTGTTTCTATTATATATATTGATATGGGGGGTCAATTCGGAAACAGTGCTATGACCTACTTTTGCTGGTTTGTAGTCTTGAGACAGTGAATTGGTAACAGGGCAGTTTAGGAGTTCTGCCGGAGACAGTGAATGTGAAAGACAGACAAGCGAGAGGGATGACAGCGTAGAGGAAGACAGGCAGATAGGATTAAGAAGAGCGAGAGAGAGGGACTACGGCATGAAGGCATTTGGCTATTCGTAGTAGGAGTTGTAACTAGAAAATGTAACGGTATGTGTTGTTTATGTTTTGATGTGTTAAAGAAGGAAAAAGAATTGTTGAAATGTAAAAGAATTGATGATGTAAAAAAAGGAGGAAGAAGTACTGAATTAAAGAAAAGAGATTGTGAAAAGAACTGTGTTACAGAGTTGATGTGAAGAAAGAGAAAGACTTTAATATAGACATTATTTGAACTTTGAACTGTATCGTGAACATTAATTGATCTGAACTGATTTGTCTCTGAACTGTATATTGTACCTGCATGCTTTGATCTTGTTAATTTTGTTGCATGTTATTCTCTTTGATGTACCTGATGTATTTTACATTGTATTTGATGTCGTAATTGTCATAAACTGTTGTTAAACGTAAGCCAGCCTTCCGCCGTGTCTCTCTGTATCTCTGCTGTTGTTGTTGTTCTCTCCGGTCGCCGGTCGCCGGTTGCCGACTTCGCTGCCGCCTTCCCCCCCACCGAATTCTCTCTCTGAGTCCATGGCGAATTCACCGTTCGATCGATCCGGTCGATCGTCGTCGCTCGACTTGGTAGGGTCCCGGGTTTCCGAAGAGTTTGAGCGACGGCAGGTATTCGTAACAATATATTTAAAGTTCTATTATATATATTTAAAGTTAAATCTGGTATTAAATAATTAAGATTTAGAAAGGAGGCGTTAAATGGAGTATCCAAATCTTGTTTCAGGGTAACTCCCAGCTAGTGTGCCTGCAGAGCACGTTCACCACTTATGGCTACTAGGCGTCATCAGCGTTATTGTGCGTTCATCGTTGAATCTACGTCCGGAATTTCGAGGTACGCGTAGGGCATATTTTAAATGATTAATACTGAAGACGGAGTATAATTAGAAGCATTTATTCGCACAGCAATCGTTTCGGCTTCATTCTACACTGCTCCTTAAGGGGCGTGGGACGTTGTAATGACATCAGATGCAACGCACAGTGCAAAAGAATCTCCTCGGGTGACATAACATGTTTTAAATGTTAACAGAATTACATTTCATTTTTCCTACAGGTTATATATGCAAATAAATGCTTCTAATTGCACTCCGTCTTCAGTATTAATCATTTAAAAAATATATATAGTAATACTCCACTTTACGAGGAGCCGCTTTAAGAGACCCTGAGTTTACGAGTTTATTTTTTGCTTGCGGGTTTTCGCGCTACGAGCGTTCTCCGGAAATGAATTAACTCGTATATACATACATACATACATACATACATACATACATACATACATACATACATACATACATATATATACACATACATATACATTCACACATATGCATATACACATACATATACACATACACGCGCGTACCCACCCACACACAGACGCACGTACACACACACACATGCGTGAAGGCTCGTGGCCTAGTGGTTAGGATGTTGTACTCGTGATTACTAGATCGTGGATTCGATTCCTGGACTGGGCGGCGCGTTATGTTCTTGAGCAAAACACTTCATTTCACGCTACTCCAGTCCCCTCAGCTGTAAACGGGTAATCCTGCGGTGGGGTAGCCTTCCTATCAGGGAGAATTGTGGCCTGCCCGCCTAGCCAGCGGCGTGGCATTATTCGAAGACCAAAACAATGCGAAGTGCATTGTGACCAGCGATGTATAACAACGTCTGATTGTCTGGATACATATACCGTGATATATTTATATATATACACACGCATTCACAAATTGAACTCGAAAAGAGAGCAACTTTGTGTTGAGGAGTTAAACTGATTTCTTGAGATTAATGTCATTTACAGTTATAAATGAGAGATAGAGTTTCTCACTTCGTACTGAACTATTTTGCTGACCAGGAAGGGATGACTGTAGCTATGATTTATTACTGGACCTTATTTTGTCTATCACGAAGGGTGGCAGGCAAAAATCATCTCGTTAGGATTTGGACACAGAATGACAAGACATAAAATTATTTAAAGGAATATCCCTCTTTACTAAAGTAGAGAATAAACAACACTGTCACTTTTATGCATGAAAATAATTTCTAAGCATACACAGTACAATATGGATACATAAAAGCACAAGAACATTTCAAGAGGAACACGTTAGAGAATTCATAAGAACCGTAATGTCGTAAGAGTACATTTTTATCATAGAAGATGTTGTATCACGAAATTAATGGTCATACTTTATAATTTACCTAAGTGTGAAATTCCGTAACTTGAGGTAGCCATAACACTCAGGGTGACTGTACTTTAAAATACCATGGTCGAAGTTCTATCTCACCGTTTTAGGTTATCCAAAGATTATGTATTCTTTGTGAAAAACAATCCCATTTAACTCGTTATTCGATCTTCATACTTTCTTACATTACATACAAAAGCTTTCTTAAATACTCTCAACGCATCAGGTTTACAATAATGGGAAATGGGATTACGTGACATTTATTTATTGTAAAATAGTAACAGCAGTTTAAATGACCAGAAATGAATTTTACACCACTTCTGGTTGTAGTGGTTGTTCTTTTAAGATATCAGTTTGCATTCTACTTCTGAATTGCAATTTCTCTATAGTGTTGACCGAATGAAAACATCGAGTTTAAACTTGCAGAATCTTAGATTTCAACGGTCATAGTGACTGATCTAAGACGAAAACTCAAAAGTTATTCAAGTGACGTGCTCTTTCGATTGAAAAAAAAATAAAACAAAACAAAGGCAATTTTTCTAGCGGAAGAATTTATCTCTTGTTAGTTCTTGTACAGTACTCTAAAACAAATTACTATGCAAAAGTCGTATCAACCACTATATAGAAGAGATTAACATAGGTTTCCTTTTTATTCTCTTGCATCTTTTTCCAGTAGGTTATTGGTGTTTGCTTTCTTTCTCGTGACTTAAAAGGAGATCGATTTGAATTACAAATGCATTAAGAATTTCTCAATCAGAAAGATATCAAAAATCCTTCCATGACAATAAAATGCACATCCACTATACCACTTTACATACGTGTGTGTATGTGTGTGTGTGTGTGTGTGTGTGTAAAGAAAGAAAGAAAGAAAGAAAGAAAGAAAGAAAGAAAGAACAGGTTAAGGTTCATTACAGCTGTTTCAGGCGCGTAAGAAACACAGCTCTGTCCAAATCGGTAAACAGAAATGAAAATAAAACAAAAATAATTTCACCAGCAGAGAATATAGTGTAACATAATATGTATTATGTCACATTATGTAGTGCACCGTTCCGTTTACTTGGATACTCTAGGAAAAAAAACCAAAGATAAATAAATATGCATGTGTGTGTGTGTTTGTGTGGTGTGTATACATATGTATGCATAAATGTATGTATGCACGTGTGTGTGAGAGAGAGTGAGATAGAGAGTTATTGATAGTACCTAAAAGAAAATGCTTCTTTTCCATGGAGCTTGGTGAATGTAGCTTTGACTAAAAGGAATTGATGTCATCCTTAGTACCAACGAGCCGAGTGTATGATGAACTCGTAGTCGTCGTAAAAGGGAGTTCTGTGACATTCACAATAGCGAGTAGCATATTTGCTTTCGAGTCTGCCTGAACTTATTAACAATAAATATGCAAATCATCGCTTCAGATCTTGTTGTGCACAGTGCAAATAACGATATTTGCGCTCGCGCGAATATATATATATATAATATATATATATATATATATATATATATATATATATATATATATATATCACCTTCGAAACGCAGAGTAACTGAAACCATGGCGACTGAAGAAGGGGAATTTTCCTTGTGTTATTTGTCCTGTACTCTATTTTTTTGTTGTTTAAGAAAAATGTTCAGTTCCTTGGTTTTGTGTTTATGTTTTCGTTTGTCATTGTGTCCAACGTTTTTTTGGTATCCTGTACCCATATATGCGTGTATATATACATGTAGAGGTAGGTACGTGCATATATGTATGTATATATGCATATGTTTTATTTATTAATTTATTACATATATATATATGTACATATATAAATTTAGGAAATGGCGTATATATGGCTATATATGTTTCCTCGCTAGCGGAACCTTGGAAGTAGTAATCACTATTTCCGAGGTTCTGTTATCTAGAAAACTTATGTGCCTACTCCAGTCCTTAAATTTGGATTTTTGTTCGCATACACAGTAATCCCAGTTGCTAATTGTAAACTATAAAATAACTTTTTTCAGCTTATCAGACTTTGACATGGGATAAAATTTACAGCCTTCTACGTCAATAAACTACTATTGTTCCTGAAGCTCTTTTTATACCCTCTAACGACTGCTCGAAGTTTACTGACTTCCTACATCTGGATTCCTGGATCTTACCTTTATATATAATTATATATACATATATATATTTATATATATACTACCAAATAAGTTAGGGGTTGTGGATCCAACCCTCTAAGGGATAATACTTATCCAATATACTGTTGGTATACTACCCAAATTATTAATACACAAGTGTTTTTAATTGGAATGCAATGAACTTATTTATTGTATTAAATGGGTGAAGGTAAAGAAATATTTTACCATTAATTTATATTACAAATAAGAAAATGGAGAAACACATTAGTTGGTTTATCGGCTTTAGGATATTAAAATGTTGTCTTATTAAATTAGCAAAACTACAACCATAATAACATACATATATACAGTATAAATTCGTTAATCCTAAATATTAATTCCTTAATGTAAGTGTCCTTAGTTGGTATTGGTATATCCTTTAGCGATGAATCCAACCGTATTATCTCCATTTTTCCAAAAGTATTCATTTTGAGGGACTATCATACTATACTTAAATGTACTCACTTTTACCAGCAATACCCCAAGTATTGCATAGATAGTTTATACATATACAAGTATTAGTAATTGATATTCCTCATTTAATTATTTAACACCAAATAAGTTAGGAGTTGTGGATCCAACCCTCTAAGGGATAATACTACCCAAATTATTAATACACAAGTGTTTTTAATTGCAATGCAATGAACTCACTTATTGTATTAAATGGGTGAAGGCAAAGAAATATTTTACCATTAATTTATATTACAAATAAGAAAATGGAAAAACACATTAGTTGGTTTATCAGTTTTAGGATATTAGAATGTTGGATGGATTCATCGCTAGAGGATATACCAATACCAACTAAGGACACTTACATTAAGGAATTAATATTTGGGATTAACGAATTTATACTGTATATATGTATGTTATTATGGTTGTAGTTTTGCTAATTTAATAAGACAACATTCTAATATCCTAAAGCTAATAAACCAACTAATGTGTTTCTCCATTTTCTTATTTGTAATTATATACATATATATATATATATATATATATATATATATTATATATATATATATATATATATACATATACATATACGTATACATATATATGTATGTATGTGTGTATACATATAAAAAACGCACACCCACGCACACACATGTACACTTCTACTCACTTTCAAAATACACGCATATATACATCCATATATACATGCATACATACATACATGACTTCATTTCCCACTTCAAAGGCTATGCGTTTGCAAACAAAACAAGACACGGTTAATCTCTTTGAGCCCGAAGATGCAGCAAAAAATGTCGTTTCTGTCATATTTCTGTAGAAGACATCATATTTGTGATCAGCAGCTCCCCAAAGGTGTCATCAAAATACTACTTCCCAATGGGACATGATGTTGTTGCGAAAACAGTATACATTGTTAATCGGAAAGCAGATTGTCTTGGGATAACTATAGAGAATCCCGCTGATATTGAATACATACATAAACATCAAAGCTATATTGGTAGAACATTCCCATCAAAACTTCTACAAAATGCAAACATAACAGGCCGGATATCGTTGGTTGCCACATGCAAGAAATGTTTGCACTGTCATAAAGGTTAGGTACGCTACTAATATGAATATCCCTTCGAAAATCAGACTGCATGAGGATAATTACGAGCACTTCGAAACCTTCAACTCCCCTTCCCAAATTATCAATTCATATAATAGTTTGTGCACTTGGTTTTGTGAGTAAATGCCAAAGTGACAATCTGGTGAAGCTGAAGCTTTCAGAAGACGAAATCAACCAGTTGGCATGCACATTACAAATGCAGCGTGTAAGCGGAACTGTAAAAATGTACAAGACTTCTCTTAACTTCAGAATGTGAAATTCTTTTTCTATCTACATTCCAAAGATGAAGCTTTGCGTCTTTGTTACAGGAAAATTTTAACTAGTTTAAATTAGAAAACACACCTACATATACTCAGGTAGACATATATACATACATGCATACATACATACATACATGCATACATACATACATACATACATACATACATACATACATACATACATATATACATACATACATACATGCAATTACTTTGAACCTGTCAATAGCAAATTGCTAGTGCGCTCACAAGGGAAAAGAAAATTTGAACAATAATTAAAAAGCAGTATATGAAAGGGTGTGTCATCACAAAAGATACCCATCAAGATTCAGACAAGCATCTCATTAGAGCACAAGCTATCGAAGAGTAATAATACATTAATAAATGACAGCTATACTAGATATAATCAAAGATACGAAAGTAAATCTTATGGGGATTTATTTTACTGGAAAGTAATACATTTGCAATATTTTTTTCATTGAAAACTTTTTCACTGTTCTCGTTCTGTTAACGGCTAAGCGTTCAGGCGAGTGTACTGGCATTGATGTGGCAACATTTGAAATATTGTTTAGGTAAATGCAGCTGATGAAGACTGATCAAACTTAAGTTGACAAACGCATTTGAAGAGTCAGAAACCGGTCCTGCATTATCCGATTCTGGGTTGTTCATTTATCGAATGTTCCTCCTAGAGGTAAGACAAATTTTTCGTGTTTGTTGCACTCACGCGTCTTTGCCAGTATATACGCAGTGAAGCTTTACAATAGTGTCGTATTTGTATCGACTGCTATTTCCAGTAAATATTGGAGCCTTGATGTACCACACATCTGAGTGTATATATATATATATATATATATATATTATATATATATATATATATATATATATAACAAAGTAAACTTGCAAGCTACCACACGAATAAAAATATATAGGAAAGAGAGTTTGGAAATGCAGAAGTTTTTTAAAGATATTTATAGACTTGACCGGTTTCACTTTTTTTAGATAAGGATTATCAAAAGTAAAATGTAAAGCTTTATATGTACCAGTCATATATTCAATCCCGCATTAAAGATTGCAGTTGTTGTTTTTTAGCGTTCTCAAATGTTGCACTTTCAAAAAACACATTATCCTTGGATATGTGAGTTTTGTTGCGTTGTCTGATGACGTCTTGACGTTTACTAAAAGAGTATGGACAGCCATTCTTCATCACAGCTTTTCCGAATTGCATGATACTGGTGTTTTTGCTTCTTACTTTGCTCCATTTACTGCGTATCCTGTGGATCTAATTTCAAATGAAGGTCATCTTAGCTCTGATGGGCAAGGATGATTTATAATGGATAAATCATTCTGCTTTTCTGCAAAAGTTAAGGAAAATGGATCCGATCTCTATGTTTTGGGCGCCAAAATCAAGCAGAGATAGGAAACCGGTGTTACTTTAGCACTCCTCGTAAACACACCAGCATCGGTTGTCAAGCGATGTTGGGAGGACAAACACAGACATACAGACACACAAACATGCACACACACATACATATACATATATATATACATATACGACGAGCTTCTTCCAATTTTCGTCAACCAAATCCACTCACAAGGCTTTGGTCGGCCCGAGGCTATAGTAGAAGACACTTGCCCAAGGTGCCACGCAGAGGAAGTCATTCACATATCTGACGAAAAGAAAGCAGAATATTGGCAGCTGTTGAATGCCCTGCATTCTAACCGGTGCATGTATGTGAAGACCAGTAGCCCTGACAAGCTTGCTCCCACCGACAGTCCAGATATTTGCTTGTAATGAGCCCCTTGAGCTGGAAGAAGGTTTTGTCCGTTATAGTAGTTAAGAATTAATTGATATCTGGAGCTGTGAGCCGAAAGCAGTTACGGTTGTGACAGGAGGTAATGTGTTCAGTCAGTAAGTTGATAATTGGAATTGCTGGGTTGGAGGTGTATAGAGAAACAATGTCCAAGTTAAAAGGGTAATTAATTTTTTTCAGTGTTGACGGGTTAAGAGCTTTCATTTCCTTAATGACTTCGGTGGAGCTTTCAGCGTCTCCTGGGAAGGTTTTGAGTGGCAGCTTAAGAATACTAGAGAGAAACCAGGAAATCTTGTGGGGGGATCCGTTAATTCTGGAGGCAATAGGTCTCACTTTTAAATTCGATCCTGGTTTATGTGTTTTTATGAAGAGACAGAAGGTGAGGAGCAAGCTGTTTTATGTGATGAAGTTGCGCTTAACTTTGTTCGTGAGCCCTCTCACTTCACAGATGTCCGCCCAGCAGGTGTTTATCGTAGCTTTGAAGCTTCGAGCTGGCTAGAAGTGATATCATTGA
>NC_042997.1:67262549-67350049 GCF_006345805.1 Octopus sinensis
GTCTTTAGATGGAGCAGGTTGTTATGAACCACCTAATATGATCCTCAAAAGGCTGTAATTTCGCTGGTAGTAAACCCAGATGAAAAACATATACAAGCGAGGTTACAACTTAGACACGTTTATTGTGGCCACACGTATATACACAATGGAATGATAAATAGAATGGTTGGTGTATAAAAGTCATAGTCTTCTGTGCTATGCTCCTATCTGCTAGCTGGTGAGTGTTGAAAGAGAGGCTAGATCACATCTTTAGAGTTCGAGGTCCCAGTGCAGAAGAAGGAAGAGATGAGGTCACGTGTCTGAACCTTTATGTTGTGTTACGCCCTCTATCTCTGTATAGCCAGCTTGTTTACCCGCTGTCAAGGGGGTGGGTAATGCGCCTACAAGTCCATCCTCAGCTTGCTTCATATTCTGCATCCTACGACTTTTATCTGACAATGTTCCAGAGCATGCCCGCGTCCCAGGCTCTTAATTGGTTCTTTTTGACTTTAGGTATACTTTTTCCTACTATTTTATATAGCACTTTACATAACTTGCTTTCAAACTCTTCATATATTAACCTTTCAGAAGCAGTAGGTCACAGAACCCTCGGTTTCTTGTGAGCACTGTCGGATACATCAGTCTCATAGCATGTAGTTTCTCATTGAGAAGTGATCTTTACTGTAGAATGTATCGATGTGGGGAAAAGAATGTTGTGTTATAGAACTACTGTTGGGAAGCCGGCTACCCATGAATTATAGAAGACTTTATAACTACTATATCATTTATCATTTTAATTTATAGCTTTCTTCATTGCAGTTTAACTTATTGATCTGATGTACGGAAAAACAAAAGAATATTGAAAAATCAATATATTTTTTTCAACTATTCGTTTTTAATACATCACATTGTTTCTGGATGCGTTTAATTTGACGCTTGACACTTTCTGTCTAATGACTTTATTTTTATCTTCTTGATTTTCAGTGTAGTTTTATCCTCAGCATCAATATATTAAGAGTGCTTATTTCAAAATTGCGAGCAACAAACACAGATCGTTATCACCAAATGAGGTATGATATTTTTATCTCGCTTCTTTCATCATTTTGTTGTTCATGTTCTTGTTCGATTATTTATTGTTGTTGGTCAACAAAGTCAGCCCTGATGGAGAAATCAAAGCACTCCAGATAAGACCATCTCATTTTCTCTTCAGGATTACAATATCTAGCATGTCTTTTTTAAGGTGGCAGGATGTAATTTGAGGAAAATTTTGCTGCTATGTCTTGCAGATTACGTGACCACGTTGATACTCTCACGTTACCTCGTCGTTGTTGTTGCCGTCGTTGTCGTCGCCGACGGCAGTGGTGCCGGTAATTATTTCTGTTTAATTGTAATTATTCAAGAAATATGCACAGTGAAGATACAATATTGTTATTTGCAATTGAAATGTTATATTGATACGCCAAGTCGTTCATGTATCGTCTAAATCTACTTAACTGAAACGTGAGATTTCAACAGCATATCATATTCAAGAGAAACAATCTGCTGGACGACGATTCTCTTTCCTTTGTATCAATATCCACGAAGATTCCACGAGAGAAACTCTCATATTGGCTTTTGATGCAAAGTGCACTCCTGTTCATATCTCTAGCGGGGAGATAAATCCCCACTACCCCCAGCGCCGAGATCACCAGATCACACACACACACACCCCCACACACACACACACTCACTCACTCACTCATTCTCACCCACTCACTTTCGATAATTATGGGCGAAATTGATTGTTCAGCAGTGACGTAGACAGAGTGTGTGCCGCGCCCCTCCTGACCTCCAACTCTATACACATCGTATGTATATATATATATATATATATATATATATATATATATATATATATATATAATATATATATATATATATATATATATATATATATTGTCTTCACTCGTTGTCCTTTCAACATTTCAGCTGTAAGGACGATAGATACTCTAGATAATGTTATGATAGTTCACACAACTGAAAATATTGATATTACATTGTTAGACATTTAAAATATTCTCTGCTAACGTAGTAATTAACGTTACTGTCAGTGCGTGACGTTCCTTAAGAAGAAACTTAATATTGTCATCAGGTGTGAGGAAAAGAAAATGACAAATCTAATCGAGCTGACGGTTTCCCATGAAGATTAAATGGACGCCGCTCAGACTCGAAAGATTGTATGGTATGGATGTCTCGGCCAAAGGGAAGACACTGGCTTGTAAGCGAAACATTATTCAATCGAAGTGGAATGGAAAAGATTCCTTGAAGGCACTATGCGGTGATTGTTGTGTCATTAAGCCTAACTCAATATAAAGCAAATACCATCATGAGCGGTATCCAAGCTACAGTGGAGAAGACAAGCCACTGGATATGGTTGAGAGATTATGAGCAATAGCTGGACGAATATTGAGCGAAGCCAAGGAACCAGTTGATCAAGCAAGTAGGGCCTCATCTCAGTGAGGGTGGCCGGTAACCAATAACGTCGTCGAGAGGACGGCTCCGAAACAGTGCGCATTGTCTGCCGGTAACCCCATAAGGCTGCTTGTATCCGGTATGCGGAGCTTTCAACTAATAGCACTTGTATGCTCCACTTGAAACGTGTACTACTTTGAAAATCACCAAAGGCTTCCAGCTTACAGCTTACCCCGACACGAAACGCAAATAGGAAACTCTAGTACTAAGCTGAAACCTTACATACTGTATTCAGTATAAATTATACGTCTAAACCCTAACATAACATTGTCTTTGACATTATAGTTGTTGCTTAGCGTCTCATCAGCCTTAATCGAACAAACATGTAACTAAGAGCGATTTCACCTTTTTTAGGCATAGTATTTATCGAAGATATTTCAAATTATCGATTTCAAATTTTGGCACAAGATCAGCAGTTTCGGGGGAAGCAGGTAAATCGATTGCATCGACCCCAGTATTCAACTGATACTTATTTTATCGACTACGAAAGAATGAAAGGTAAAGTCGAACTTGGCGGCATTGGAATTCAAAACATAAAGTCAGAAGAAATGCCGCTAAGCATTTTTCCCGGCGCGATAACCATTCTGTTATCGAATGTATCTTTTCTTTTTTAAAGCTGTATGGTGTGATTTTAGAGAGATTTAGTTGCCGTTTCTAGTCGATCGAACAACCATATAGAGAAGCCCTCATTATTGTATGTCTCCGTTGTTTTTCATTATGATATGTAAACTGTTTCTTTGATGGAAAAAAACTAACAAAAGTTTATTTCTCTGCAGGCGCAGTATACGTGCCATCCTATTCTTAATACCCCTGCTTGGACTACATTTTTTGATTATGCCCTTACATACGGCAAAGGGCTCTCAAATGGAATACATTTACAGTATCTTTTCAGCCATTCTCATTTCCTTCCAGGCAAGTACTTTTTTTTTACTTCATGACACAATTCTTTATATTTCATTTATCTTACTTTCTTGCTTTGATACGAAACCAATTTTTCAAAAGAACATTATCGTCTCATTGGGAAATCTCAGAAGAGACAATTGTCTTTTTGAGGATCTCAAGTCGAACAATACTCTTTTCTTGATAAACTCAAAGAGAAGAGTACTATCTTTTGGGAAATATTAAATGTGACAGCACAGTGATATTAAGACGCCGGTGATATTAAAATAAACAGTGCTGACTTCAAGGGGATGCAAAATAAAATGCACTATGTTCTTGAGAATTTTAAAATCAACAGTCGTCTCATAGGTGAACCAAAAGTGGACTATCTCCAATAGTATCTCAAAGTGAACAGTACTCATTTTGTCTGCCTACTCGAAGCATTTAATAATTGTTTTAAATTTTGGCATAAGGCCAGCAATTTTAAGAGGTGGGCGAGTCGATTACATAGACCTCGTTATTTGACTGGTACTGTGTTATCAACCCAAAAGTATGGAAGGCAAAGTTGACCTGAGCAGGATTTGAACTCAGAACTTAAAGAGCCGGAAGAAATACCTATTTCTTTACTACCTACAAGGGGCTAAACACAGAGGGGACGAACAAGGACAGACAAACGGATTAAGTCGATTATATCGACCCCAGTGCGTAACTGGTACTTATTTAATCGACCCCGAAAGGATGAAAGGCAAAGTCGACCTCGGCAGAATTTGAACTCAGAACGTAACGGCAGACGAAATACGGCTACGCATTTCGCCCGGCGTGCTAACGATTCTGCCAGCTCGCCGCCCAAATAATAATCATTTTTTTTTTTTTTTTCAACTATAAGCACAAGACTTGAAATTTTGAGGGGAGAGTGCTATTTTTAGACCCGCAGAAGAATGGAAGTTAAAGGTGACCTCGACTAGATTTGAACTCAGAATATAAAGAGCCGGAAGAAATGCTGCTAAGAATTTTGTCCCACACACTAATGATTATATCAGCTCGCCGCCCAGATAATAATAATCTTTTCTACAAGGCCCGAAATTTTGGGGGAGGAGGCCAGTCGATTAGATCGACCCCAGTACGCAACTGGTACTTAATTTAGCAACCTCGAATGGATAAAAGGTAAAGTCTACCTAGGCGGAATTTGAACTCAGAACATAGCGGCAGACGAAATACTGCTAATTATTTCGCCCGGCGTGCTAACGATTCTGCCAGCTCGCCGCCTTAATAATAATAATGATGATGATGATAACTTTTATATATAGGGAGTTAAAATCGAATATGGTAAAGCAGGCATATATTTTAACTGAATTTTCGTTATCGCGGATCTGCCTTATCCAATATTGAGTGCAGATTTTCCATACCATGACTCATTATTGGTTGATGTGAGAAGACAGTGGCTTCTCGACGATGCCACCTCCTTATCAACTCTTACGAAGAATTCTACTGTCGCTCCTGTAAGTCCCTCTTTCTTCGTTGCCGTTTCAGGGGGCCCGTATCACGCATTGCTTGCTTCTTTTCCAGAGCTTACTGACTGGTCGTTTAAACCAACCGAGCTTGTTCACTCAACGAGACATTTCATCTCCACGAAGGGACCTCATGTTTTTCCCGTCCTCGGCGGTTGGCACCGGACAAGCTTAATGCTGATCGAACTGAATTTGAACATAGGCTCCAGCTTGGACTTATTCAACCATCCACGAACTCATGGGTGTCTCCTTTACACATGACAAAAAATGTACTGCAGACGTTCGACCGGTTGGTGATTTCAGACGCCGCAATGCTGTCACTACCCCTGATAGATATCTTTTACCTCATCTTCAGGATTTTTCATCTGCTTTACATGGATGCACCATTTTTTTTCCAAGATTGACCCAGTGGTGTGTGCATACTCTAAATACCAGTGGACCTGGCAGACCCGAGAACAGCCGTGGCCACTCCATTTGGCTCGTTCGAGTTCTTATCCATGCCATTTGGACTGCGCAATGCCGCCAGCACTTTCCAGCGGTTTATTGATGAAGTCGTTCGTAGGATAGGTTTCGTTTTTGCTTACGTGGACGACATCCTCATAGCCAATGACACAGTTGAACATCATTATCAACACCTATCTCAGTTGTTCCAGCGTCTCTGGTCGTACAATATCAAGGTCAACCCTGCAAAGTGTGTTTTTGGTACAACTTCTTTGGAGTTCCTAGGACATCTTATGACAAAGGAATTCGGCCTCTGCCGACGAAGGTAGAAGCGATTCAGCAACTTTCACCCCAGCCTCATTGAAACAGTTACGTCATTTCCTAGGGTTGATCAACTCCTGTCGTTGCTTCATTCCTAACTGTGCGGACAAGTTGTTTCCCTTCACTCAGATTTTGAAGGACAAGAAAAAGAAAGATTCTCCTATTTCTCTTTCTTCTGGCGCTTTGCAGTCTTTTGAATTCCGTCAAATCTCATCTTGTTCAAGTTTCTTTGCTCGCTCATCCTATAGCGAACGCAGAACTATATTTAACTGTTGATGCCTCTCAAAATGTGCCGTTCGCGCTGTATTGCAACAGACGATCAACAACCAGACTCAGCCACTAGTGTTTTTCCCATCCAACTGAAACTAGCCGAACAACAGTATAGCACTTTCGATAGAGAGTTGTTAGCTGTTTATCTTGCTGTGAGGCAAGGAGTTCACGATATTCACGGACGTGAAAGTCGAGAGTTCACGATATTCACGGACCATAAATCGCTCCCGTTCGCTCTACAATCTAAGTCGGAGAATTACTCACCGAGGGCATACAGACACTTGGACTTCATTTCTCACTTCACCAATGACATACCAATATACCTGCTGATGTTTTGTCTTGGCTTCCTCTGTGTTCCTTTTCGTCTCCTGCAACAATTCATCTGGTTACCATTGCTTCAGACCAGCCTTTCTTGAATTCGCTCGATATTTCTTCTGCTAAGTTTTCCTGCTGCAAGTTTGAGTACCTTCCACTTCCGTCGGCTGAGGAGAACATCCTCTGCAGATTTTCCACTGGTTCACCCAGACCGCTCGTTTCTGATCATCATCGTCGCACCATCTTCGATGTTCTGCATTCGTTGTCACATCCAGGCATTGCTGGCACGGTGAAGCTTATCACGGCCCGATTCTTCTGGCCTGATATGCGTCGTACAATCACCGCTTGGGTGCGTTCTTGCTTGCAGTGTCAGCGTTCCAAGGTGCATAGGCACGTCCGTGCTCCATTGGGATAATTCAGTCCGCCGGACACTCGCTTCCGACACGTCCATATTGATCTCGTTGGTCCTTGGCCAATCAGTTCCGGTTTCACGTACATTTTGACCTGTATCGATCGGTTCTCCCGATGGGCAGAGGCCATGCCTCTGGTAGATATTACTGCCGAGTCTGTGGCTAGAGATCGCATCTCAGGTCGGCTTGCTCGCTATGGCTTCCCCTCCAGGATCACCACTGATCGTGGATACCATTTCGAAGCCTCCCTTTACTGCGAACTGTCATAACTACTGGGTGTACAATGCATTCATACAATAATTACCACTATGCCTCGAATGGGATGGGGGAAAGATTGCATAGGCAAATAAAGGCTGCACTTCGCGTTACTCCAAATCCACAACGATGGACCTAATTTCTCCCTATCGTTCTCCTAAGTTGCCGGTCTGTTGTTAAGGCGGATTTGGGCTACTCCTCAGCCGAACAACTTTGGTGCTTTCTGATCAAACGTTGGCACCAGTCGACTCACTGCATCCGAATCCTGCATTGTACATCACCAGACTTTGTTCTTACTTCTCGTTTCTGCCACCCATGGCACCACGTGACCAGTCTATTTATTCTGCTGTTCTAGCGGATATCTCTACATGGCATGGACACGTTTTTTTTGCGAAAAGATGCTGTGAAAGGACCCTTTACACCGCCCTACTCAGGCCCTTTCCGTGTGCTTTCAAACACACCAAAACTTTTCACCGTGGACATTAACGGTCGGAAAGAGACTGTATCTATTGACAGAGTAAAGAAGGCTTCCTCTGAAAGTATTAGTTCTACTACCTGACACACCTGTCACACTCAACAACAACTTCACATCAGCCCCAAACATCTTTACATGCTTGCAAACAACATTCGCAAACATCACATTCCACTCCACCTTATGTCACACGATGTGGTAGAACAGTAACTTGCCCACATAAACTGTCCAAAACTATCTATATTTAATCACCTTTTCGAATTTACATAAACTGTGTCTGTCGATGCACCACCTGTTTTGAACAAACTGTACAGTTTAACAAACTGTACAGTTTAACAAACTGTTTTGCTGCATTTTCTCTTTGCATATTTTATTACAAGTATTTCGTATGTTTTATGCGTTTGCTTTTACATGTTTCTGTTATTTTATACGCATAATCTTGGGTTTGCATGCATTGTTTACATATTGCCATCTTCCATGATTTATCCCTTTTCCACGCTCTTCGTGTCTCTGTTCTTCCTTGTGTAACACGGGCAACCACATTGCCTACAGTTTAACTCTTTGCCTGCTTGACCTTTTTATTCCTTTCGGCCCGCAGGAGGGTAATGTAGGCAACACTTTTTGAAACAGGTTTGTAGTCCGCAAAATATTCGTTGGGAGTCAGCTACAGTTATCTCCCCTGTCGAATGTTCTAGAACATTCAATGCAAACATTGGCTAGCTCCCCCTTTGCTAGCATACAGGGCGTAACTGCTAAACCACACACAGGAAGGCGTTAGAAGCAATATCGCCTACTTAAGAGCGAATTCCAAATGAATTCCTCTCTTGCGACGAGGTCAACATCAGAAAGAGAGCTAGGTACACGGATTCGATATTCATTCCTACCAGCAACTCGCTATGGTATCCTACGCCTAGTACCTATTTGAAAATAATTTTTATAGTTTGAATTCCTCCTATTTTCTCACTGTCATCGTGGAATATGGTAAGATGTTCAGAACCTTTTACTTCAATCCCAGATAACTTTATTGAACATTGTGTACTCACTGTGTGAATTAGTTTGTTATGCATCTGAATAAAGCCTTAGATACGAAGTTGTTCACGCACGGATACAAGTGTTGTTGTTACTTACTGCATCAGAGGCATTTCACAGTCAGTCTAGTCATTAAAGTGTTGATAACTTCATTAGCGACTTACTTCGCAAAACTGTCAAAGACTAACTATAACTTTGTTACCACATCGTGTCTCTGACATCTCGACACATCGAATCTGTTTCATGTCTTTATGTGCAACAACACACGCCTTCTAACAAGACAGCTTTCGTATTTAGCATTGAAGAAATGATCGTGCACCGATTTCACTGCTAACACGTCAGTCACGATGCCTTTTCTAATCTGATTCCAAGCCAGGCGCATTTAGAGAACCCATTTAGTATGGCCTTTGTTGAGCAGAGAAAACGTACGAGAAGTCGTATATTTTGGTCTCGAAGAGGGGATACTCGAATTTTCTTGATTAGAATGACCTTGAAAAGCCACTCCTAGAACGTTGTTGTCTACTCTGTTACAGAAAATTTCCACGTCTCTTGAAAAATGTTTAAGGGTCGTGTATACTTCTGATAACGCTTTCAGTAGGAGTATGCTGGTATTTTAGGGCAAAACTTCCTTGAGCCCTCTCGTTTTATTTGTATTTTTCCTTTTTGTTATATATTCCACCAACTCATTTGTATTTATACCAGTAACGTTGCGAAGTAGAGTTTTTTTGTGTGTGCTTGTTCGGTTGTTGGTATTGCTTGACAGGCATTTTGTTTTTTAACTCCGAGAGGTTGAAAGTAAAGTTAACGCGAGATTTGAACCCAGAAGGTAAAGAATAGCGCTGGTTAATAATATCGGTTTCAAATTTTGGCACAAGGCCAGCAGGTTTTGGGGAGGGGTTGCATCGACCCCAGAGTTCAACTGGTCCTTATTTCATAAAGCCTGAAGGGATGAAAGGCAAAGTCGACCTCGACAGAATTTGAACTTAGAACATAGGGATGGACGAAATGCCGCTAAGCATTTTGCCCGGCGCGTTAACGATTCTGCCAACTCGCCGCCTTCGCGTTGGTTAATAATCCTTTCTATTATAGGCACAAGGCCTGAAATTTCGCGTTGGCAAAGAAACATCAGCAATTAGCTCACCACAACTTGTCTAAATTTACACGGGATACACAAGCCAAAATTTCATGGCACTACAAGACAAAATTCGCGTACAAGAACTCAGTATCAATTACACTTGTCGAATGCTTAGTTGATACATATGTATGTTAACATTAAAGCAGACAGCTAACAACAACGAGAGCTAAAATCTACGTGATTGCTTGATTTGCACGAAATAATTGCCGAATTGTTCTCAAATCGTACGCTACTGTCTTAAAAGGGAACAAGATGCATTAGATAATGTAATCCTAAGTATGCTAAAAAAAAAAAAAGACGGGATGGTTATAACTAGAATGCCATTAATCCGAGATCTGCTCGATTAATTACATGTCCTAAAATTGGAACACTAAAGAAATGAGTAGCATGGCCTCTGCGCAAGGATGACACGCAAAGTCGTGAAGCGTTCGATATTTTTAAATAGCGGTGCTCCAACATGGCCACAACTCGCAAACTGAAACGGGTAAAAGAATGTAAAAATAAAAGAGTAATAAAAACAATAACAAATAAACAATAGTCTTTGTATATTTTCTTTATCTGAGTTTCATGCTGTACAGCATATCGGGCTGTCCTTGGACAGCTTCAGTAGCACATCAGTTGTATTCTTTGTAAAAAAAAAAGAGTAATAAAAACAATAACAAATAAACAATAGTCTTTGTATATTTTCTTTATCTGAGTTTCATGCTGTACAGCATATCGGGCTGTCCTTGGACAGCTTCAGTAGCACATCAGTTGTATTCTTTGTAAAAAAAAAAGAGGTGGGTTCTGTCGGAAGATGTTACTAACCTCTCGTTTAAACCTTTTCCATTACTAGAGAAAATAATGTTATAAATGGTCAAACCCCTCTCCAAAGCGCAAGCCCTTCCCAAAGCGCAATGGACCCGTTTACCAGAAAGACAAAGAGAGAGGGAGAAAAGAATAGCCCCCAGTAGTTCATTGCTAAATTTTATTTATCATCCTTGTAATGATGAAAGGCAAGGTTGACTTCAGTAGGATTTCGACTCAGAAGACAGAAAACATCGATAAACACTACATGCCATTCTATCCAAAATCTATCGACACTTCTATTTCACCGCCTACTAGCCATAAATTGCTTCATTTAGCTTTCAGTGAAATGAAAGAATATCTGTTGCAAAACCTATTTGAAGAGCCACATTGATGGCGATTCTTAAACTAAAGATGTTTAACTTGTCTTTGATGTTTGTAACACGGGGAAAAACGATGATGTGGTTATCATGTTAATTTGATGCTAACGAAAAACCAAGTTGAGCAAACAGTAACTCTCATTTATATAACACCAATTAGAAATTCTATGATGTACATGTAATGTGAGAAGCAAGATAATAAAGTTAAAAGTAGCAAATAAATACACACACACTCATGCATGTAAATATACATGTATGTATGTATGTATGTATGTATGTATATTAGCGACGGAAGCAGTATTAGAACCAAATGGCAATCTTTGACAAACTTAACGTGGATGTCTTATTAGAATACCGAACACTGCATTATCAACTTTGAGAGAACCTTTCAAATAGGCGTTTGATGCATAAAAGCTCAAACATAAATTAGAATAATCTGTTATGGGCGCCAGAACTCCCATACCACGTGATTTTAGTCTACTGGCTATTTGTGATATCAGTGTCTGAAAAGATGTTAAAAAGATCTGATTTTTCTATATATCGTAGCAGCGAGATTTGCCTAGTATGCAGTGACCGGACGTCTCCTACTGATGATGTCGGGTATAATGAAATCACATGATACTGGATTTCCGGTGCCCATACTGCGTGAATAGTTTACTTAGAAACATGTCAATAAGGATCCCAAAAATTCTAACTGAAATAATTTTTAATGATAACCCAGTTAATGATGTTGATAAGATTGAAAATAGAATATAATTTTGATATTACTAAACTTGATATGCTACTTAACCAACTTACTATCCCTAATCATATTAATACAGCTGTCATTGATAAAAGTATAAACTCTAAGCATCTAAATACACCACTCTCCATGACAAATACTAAAGGATAACGTATCTCATAAACAAATTGCTGACCATCACACTTACAATCCTAACTGTAATATATTGTGGAAAATAAATTATAGAAACACTAAGAATAGAAGAAAATACTCTTCAACTAAACATACAAGTACCACCAAAAATAATTATTATAATTCTACAACATACTATCAAAGTATCGAATATAATAAGCAAATTAATAATCAATGCAATCTATAATAAATAATTATTTGTTATACAATTCTAATTTATAAACTAAAATAGATAAGAAAAATAACTTTAGTATTTTCTGGTATCAATAGCAATATTCATAACTAGCTGAGCCTATGCCGTCAAAATTGATGGCTAATTGTAATATTTTAAATATAAATATGAATGGTGAATCAAATTAATACACTTGTCAATGTTATCTAGTGGTTGTCTTTTGAGATGTGACATCGCGCATCGTTTGTTACTGAAAGAACGCTGGTTCACACATACATTCACATACTTCTTTTGTACACGCATACACACATATACTCACACAGAGCTGAAACTCTGATTTTTCTTTTCAGTGTTGAATGTTCACCATCCCACTTCTATTGCACACACACACACACACACAAACATTCACATACCTGCCTTTTACATATACACACATATACTCACACTACCAGTTTGACATTACCCCTTCCTTAGTCATCTATCACCCCTTCCTTCCTAATTCATCTATCACCCTTCCTTCCTTAGTCATCTATCACCCCTTCCTTCCTAATTCATCTATCACTCTTCCTTCTCTATACATCTATCATCCCTTCCTTTCTAATTCATATGTTGTGACAGAGAAAAACACAAGAGTATTACTACAGTAGATACTTCCCAATCTAGAAATGCTAATTGCCTTTTAATAATTCACTTTCTGAAGTAAATAATTATTCTTTTGCTATTCCAAACGTAGGTACTAGAAAAAAAAAAGGCCCCAGAAAAGTAAATATTCCTTGGTACAATGTTCCATTTTCATTGAATGTTAAAGCAAAAGTTCCACAGTTGCTTAAAATACTTACGGAAAATTTTCGATCACTGCATAAATTATCATATCTTTAATAAGTCGATTATTAAACTATCTTATTCTACTACATATAACCTAGCCTCTATTAAAGCGACTTTAAATCGCTCTAAGCTACTGTCATCTTAGTAATTGTATGGGCACCGGGGGAACACTGTTAAAAACTTTGTTGGAGAACTTGGAATTGACATGAAGGTAGAACATGCTAAAAAAACTGCTCTATTGGAGACAGCCAAAATTCCACCATTTTCTTTACTCTGATCGCTTCTGGTGATAGGCCTTTGTGTCTGAAATATATAAATGTTTCTAAACCTTTTCCCTTTTTGCATTGTAAGAATCTCTCCGTCTTCATTATTTTGTTATTTTACTTCTTTATCACAATATTTCAACCAAGCTTTTACGCTCTTCTTTTATAATACAATATTGTGATACACTTGTGCATATTATTTTTTCTGTACTTTAAATGACTATTTTGTACTAGAACAGGCTAAATTCTTCTTTTGTACTAGAACAGGCTAAATTCTTCTTTATAACTCCTCATAACTTTTTTATACTTTGGAATTTTCAGAAAATTTTTGCGAATTTGTGTTCTACACGCGGGAAGTCATACGACTATGCAAAAACCAAAACAATTTTTTTTGTGGGTGTAATTTAAGTTGCTATTTTTAGCGCATCCCTCGACCACTTCATACCATCCTCGTTTGTTAGTCACTCTAACATATTGATATTTTTCAATATCTTTCTCCCCATAAACACATTTAATGGTCTTTTGCTGGGATTTAAGCCAAAATTTCGAACTGTCCATATTTTAAACCGTGATTTTTTTTTTAAATCGAAAAATTAAAACAATTTTTTTATGCATGGTCGTATGAATTTCTGTGTGTAGAACAAAAATTCGCAAAAAAGTTTTTGAAAATTCCAAAAAATAAAAAAAATTAGTATATGCCGTGCGTAAAGCAGAATTCCTCCCTAGAACAATTTTGTAAAAATCCAAAACTGTATGAACTAGATTGAACAATTTCCTTTCTTTGCTCAGCTAACTGACATTTGAAAATTTAATTCGCATTGCATGTCTATTGTTGTACGTTATTAAATTCACTACAAGCATAAACATGCATTTGTCCTGGTTCCTTAATTTCATTCGTTTGTCTTATTACAAACACACTGGAGGATAGCAGTGATTGACTTCCTTGAATTTGAACCTGCAATGTTTAAGTTTGAAAGTCACAACTGTTGGCATATAGCATTTATCATATTTGGTAATGTTGATCAGAAATAACTGTCACTAGCGATTGACCTGAGTTATTTTAGCCAATATCCGTCAACTCTATTATAACGCCTACAGTCATTTTTTCCCCAGTTAATCATCTTTGGCATGAGTTTTATAGATCATTAACAGACCTTTAGGGGGCTAATTTTCACTTCTAAAAGTCCCATGAAATAATCTTTTATCTTTTACTTGTTTCAGTTATTAGACTCCAGTACTTATTTTCTTTTTAAGCCTGGTACTTATTCTATCGGTCTCTCAATACTCTCAATACTATTTCTCCCAACGTCACCGTCTCCGCCAAATTTTCCAGTTGCTTCGACTCCACTTGTATGATGATTTCCAATGTTTTTCCTTTATATCCTCCTTCCTTCGTCTCTGTGGCTTGGAGGACAGCCACCTCTTCCTCACTACCAGCGAGGACGGCTGCCGCAACCCAAGCCACTTCTATATCGGGTGGGATTCCTTCTACCCTCACCTTGGAAGTCTTTCTTCCAAGGTACGTGGGTAGAAGTACTACTTCCTCTGTTCTCACCGTTGTACTCGCCAGTCTCTTTGCCTCCTCCGCTGTCCTAAACTGGACAACTACCGTCCCATATCCATTTCCTTTCGCTATGTATATCACTTCTTTCGAAAGCCCCTTCAATGCTTTTTCTACTTTTTCCAACTCCATCCGCTCCACCTTCCTACCCTCCACTGAGTACACCATATTTTCCATGACGCTTTCGGAGGCAATAACTTTACATCATCGCCCACCTTCTGTGTCATCTTACACAGCTCCTTCAGTCCGGCTAGGTCCACCTCGCTTTTCTTCACCTCTGCAGCCTCAGCAAAACTCTTTACTCTTTCCAAATGCTTGTCCATTACATTTACCGCCTTAACGAGCTCCTCCTCCGCTGAGGACAGCTCATACTTCGCGAGAAGCAAACTTCTTACCACACAGCCACACCTGCACCTATTCTAGAATTACCACTGTATTCAGTACTCTGTATAAATGTGCCTTATTGCTATGTGTCTTTACGCCCACATATAAACATTTTTATCCCCTAATTTTCTATGAGATTATTATTGATGTAACCGGAGGCTTTGAAATATTTCAGCTCTCATCTTTTGATAATCTTATTGGTTCTTGATTCACACATCACAACACAGTGCATGTTATGTATATAAAAATATTTAGTGTTATCAATAAACATTGTAGAAGATAAATCTTTCCTCTCATTATTATCGATCATACGTGTTAAGCATAACATACCTGCCTTTACAAGCATGAATGAAAACAGGTTAAATTAATATTTTTGCTGTTTAATACCAGTAAAACGAAAAACAAATATACCTTTTTATTTTGTTTTTAATAGGGTTTATTTGTGGCTATCCTGCTCTGTTTTGTCAATGAAGAGGCAAGTATTATAAAATTATCAATTATTTTTTCAAATAAAATCATGTGATTCGTGTTTAAAACAATAATTTTATTAGAATGTAAAGGTCACTGGAGTAGACCCTTGGTCCAGATTAAACTATTATGTTCTGATTGTTAATATGTCAATATATTACGACCGCTAAATCGTATTTAAATTACATATCTAACGAATGAGTCCTTTTCTCTGGAAATCATCATCCTATTTATGAAGTTATTTACAAATTCTTAACGTGTCTTTATTTGCAGGTGATATCAGTAGTAAGACGGAAAGTCAATCAATATTTGCTACATTCTGGTCAACTAGATATTAGACAGTCAAATATATCTTCAGCTATGGAGAGTACAGCTCTTTCACCTAAGAAACCTATTAGTCATGTTGACGTGAGTTTTAATTTTCTTTTACATCTTTAAACCCACGATTTGCTTTCAATGAAAGAATTCAATGTCGAACTATTCATGAAATCTGTTGCATGATGTTAAGCACGTATACATGGTTATTGCAAATTTGAACAAGAGAAAGAACTCTAAACGAAAATTAATGACACGAAAATGCTTTCGAAATAATACTTGTATTTAAACACAACCATTACTTTGGTTAGGGTGTTTGGTGTTTGATTCCATTTCTAAATATTCTCCCGAACCAATTTTATTCCTTTGCAGTTTCTTTTGGTTGTTTTTACACATTAATTTTGGCTGACATTTATTTGATGGACAAGAATTGTTTCTACCAACGATTTCTCGTTCACTGCCACAGCAGTATCTTCTCACCTGGTTTATACAACTCAAAACCACTTCTGTTTAAATGTCTTTGGATTATATAGCTTACTAGACAGAAGGATAGATAGATAGATACGCACAAACAGGGCTGTTCGAACTTCTAGTAAATTTTATGAGGAGTAATGAGAAGAACGATTGATGCGTAGATGAATGGGTCAATTCATGTTTACGCTTGTAGATTAACAACAAGGACTATATATTTTCAGTGTTGCTGAGGCTAACCTACATCTGTGTATGCCAGAGTTGGCCAAACTTGCTTAATGTAAGAGCCACGTTCGATAAAGTTCAGATGTTTGAGAGCCACCAGACATGAACAAAATTTGGTGGAGCCGGAGAACAGTCACCTCCATCCATAAAACTGACCTTTCCGATTTTTTTTTTCGCCGGATTCCTATGTTTTCGATGACGGAGATTCCGAATATGCAAAAGACCACGTTTTCAAAATTTTTAATTCCCCCCTTCCCCCAACATTTTTTATTTTAAACTTTTTTTCGAAATTGTTTTTTCAAAACTACGTGGAAAAATACGAAGATTAAGAATATGGGGGGGGGGGCAAATTTTAATTTCAAATTTTTTATGAAAACTCCGAAATTGATCCGCACCCCCATTCCGATGTGTGGGTCAATTTTGGAGTTTTTCATTAAAAATTTGAAATTAAAATTTGCTTTCCCCACCCCCTATATTCTTATCTCCGTATTTTTCACGTAGATTGAAAAAGAATTTCGAAGAAAGTTAAAAATTAAAAATGATGGAGGGGGAGAGGGGGAAATTTAAAATTTTTCAAACGTAATTTTTTTGCATATTTGGTATCTCCGTCATCGAAAACATAGGAATCCAGTGAAAAATAAATCGGAAAGGTCAGTTTAGGAGATGGGTGGTTAACTGTCCTTCAGTTCCACCCAAAATTTATACATATGTTTTTGTTACTCATTTTGTTACAAAAATTCTATATAAATATTAAGAAATCTATGTAAGCAATAATATTTGTTCATGTATGCAGATTTTTAAACTGTTAATTTGTATCAGTTTCAGTAATCACAAAATACACACATATATATTACCAAATGTTTTCAAAATCTTGACTGATGATTGTTTTAACTATATTGAGCATACTTAATGTGGTAATGAACTACGGTAACGTCTAAGAAAAATGTACAAATTTGCATTTCAGTAGCATAAAATTAAACTGCCAAAAAGGAAAAAAATTATATTTTTAATGATATTTATTTGTCTTAGTAAATATCTGGTCAAAACATGGAGGAAAATATGTTAAAAAAAAAAAAGCAAACCAATAGAATTTGAGATATTTTAATCAGATATCACCTTACAAAATTACCATCTTATAATATTTTTATGAGAAACAAGACAGCGAGCTGGCAGAAACATTAGTACGATGGTTGAAATGCCCAGTGGTATTTTGTCTCTCTTTACGTTCTGAGTTCAAATTCCACTGAGTTCGACTTTGCCTTTCATCCTTTCGGGGGTCAATAAATTAAGTGCCAGTTGTGTACTGAGGTTGATCCAATCAGCTTGCCCCCTCCCCAAAAATTTCACGTCTTGTGCCTAGAGTAGAAAAGAATATTTTTATGAGAAACTCACATCAACCATAAATAGATTTACAAGAAAGGCAAAGTAGGGCTTCAGCTTCCACAAATCATCAAACCTGGTTAAGAAATTATCAAGTAGTCCTTGTAATTTATGTTTGTATTCTTCCCGTTTGTGGTCTTTTATTTCAATACCAGAGAATGTATTTACTCTCCAACTGAAACTGGAGAAGTGACTGAAGTTTCTTGAGAATATATCTCTTTCAAAAACTCTTATTTTATTCTGAAAGCTGAAAATTGCCTGAATGAGATCAGAAACAATCTTATTCTTGCCCTGGAGTGCCAAGTTAAGAGTTTGTAGATGATTCAGTATATCAGTAAGGAACATTAGATCTTGCTTCTATTCATCATTTTCCAGCTGAGAATAGGATCTTTTTTTTCTTTAAGAAAAATAATAAAAAGCTCCAACAAATTAACAAACCTACTCAAGACATTGCTGGTTGACAGCCACCTCACAATGCAGTAGAAAGAGACATCACTGGGTTCATCTTCAAGCTCCAGTTCTTCGATAAAATTTCTGAACTGTCATTTAAGCATATGAAATTGACAATTTCAAGGACAGATTTCATAACATTTTCATACTTGAAGTATCTCCCTGCCAGGTGTTCACAATGAATAATGCAATGAACAGGGAGAAACTCTGTAAAGTTGGGATCATTTTTCATAAGTGCAATTAATCCTACATTTTTCCCCACCCTTGCAGGTGCTTCATCTGTTGCAACACTTACGAGTTTATTCACTGGAATGTCAGCATTTGTTGAGGTTCTGTCAAGCACATTTTTATTGTCAACACCATGAGTTGTTTCATTTAATGCCACAAAGTCCAACATCTCTTCTTTCACATCAGAGGAAACATAACGAATAAGTACTGCCAGTTGCGGGTTGTCTTATATGTCTGTTGATTCGTCAAGAGCTAAGCTGAATGCAAGAGAATTTTTTAAATCATTTCACATTTTTGCCTGCAATGTCAGCACCGATCTGAGAGATACGTCTCTCTGCAGTGTGGCAGAAAACTGGTGCTTGTGCTATTAGTCGCTGAAGTCTTATGTTATTTGGATCTAACACTGCAACAACTTCAGCTATATTCTTCTTAACCATCAGGATATGGGCGTTTAGCACTAGCAATATTCCATGACATAACAAAACTGGCTTCAGTCATTGTATCAGCTTCCTTACTGAATGTTGTCAACAGTGTCTGCTGGCTATTTAGTGACGATTTTAACACAGTTAACTTGATTTTCCTTAATTCTGATTTAGCTAGATAATCATACAAAAAGTTTTTGTGATTTGTTTCATAGTGGTGTTTCAAGTTACTGAGTGACATATGGCAGATAAGGCATTAATGGTGAATGCAAAATCTTCTTCCCATTCTGGCTTAAAATTTCTGTTTTCATCTTCATATTTTCGTTTCTTACAATTTGAGGAGGCCATCTTCCTTCACAAAACTTTCAAACACTTATAAACAAAACTTGTATCCAAAGTGTACCAACTAGGTCTGCACAGTTCAACATCTTGTGTTACACTACATTAATGTACATGATGTGAGTACAATTGGGCCTAGACTCATTTAGCCACTTGTGACTGCTCTCACTCCCCCATCACACCCAAACCTTTAATCCCCTTACCCATGAAACTTAAGCTTCTGACATTCTTCTGTAACACTTGCTGACCAGAAATTTCTTTAATCCTCCTGCCTCCCACCATTCCTTCCCTTAGCAGTAAAGAAAGCTTCACTCAGATCTAGCATTAAAATTAGGATTTAAATTCTTAAATATTTTTACTAACCATGAACACTGAAGTTACATTTTAATCCAATGGGATCACAATTCATACCCAGTAAATAATTATGAAGCTTCATATTTTTCTTATTTGCCTTTAATATTAACTGTGATGAAAAAAGGTGCTGAGCCAACTTATTTCTATGAGCGGCATATTAAATATCAAAGAGCTGCATGTGACTTGCGAGCTGCAGTTTGGCCACCCCTGGTATATGCCCTGATTTGCTCGGTGTGCCTATCATTCTTCAGAGAAACAGCAGTATTATTTGTCCAATAAATGATTTTCCCCTCCACAACATTTTAAGGCCTTTAAGTCTTGTTAGTTCTCACACAAATGGCCAGTTCAGAACTTGCATTTCAGAATCTCTGTTTTTAGGCCAGAGCTACTCAATGTTTTCAAAATGGCCAGATATTTTTTTGTCCTGTCTATTGTTTGAGGAAAGATGTGGCCTTTTCAGATCTTAAGACACTAGAGAGGCTGATGCACTTGGTCTACTGCTTGAACTTCTAGGAATAAGGCTGTAGTTCTGGGGATGAAGAAGTGATTTCTAGAAGGCAGGGAACAATATAAAGAAAGAAAGAAGGTGTAAGGGCACTGCATGGACTAAAGCAGGTATGACTAATGCAGCTTACAAGTTGGAAAAAGCAGAAGTCATTGAATTCGCAGTTAAAGAGTCAGTTGATAAATAATGTTTTGCTAATCAGCTGGCTGACCTTCAGAATGTTTGCATGTGCAGCAGTAGCACCATCTTAGATATTCCAATGTGGCTCTTATTTGAGGATCAGAAACTGATTAGGGTTGAAGTACTTTTTTACTGGATGGAAATGTTTAATTATCTCAGAGCTGTATTCCTGTATTCACAAGTGATGGAAAGCAGGAGGCTGTATTGGATGTTAGGATTGCAGATGCAGGCACAGTAATTTGACAGCTCCAGCATTCGATCCTCAGAAGAAGGATTGATAAAAAAAAACATATTCACTATCTTTAGTTTGGTTTCCGTTCTTATCCTCACTTATGGTCATGTATGTTTTGTAATGGCCGAAAGAGGAGGATTGCAAATACAATGAGGTTCCACAAAGGGTCTCTGGAGTAATGTTACTCAACAGGGTGCATAGCTTGGAGATCAGGGAATCTCTCCTGGTCTGCTCACTACTTCACTGAATTAAGAGGTAATGGTTCCCACAATACAGACAGATGGTTAGAATGTTGCAGGAGAGAATTGCAAAGACAGATCATTCAAGCTAAGCCAACCAGCAGGAGACCTAGGGGTAGGCCAAGGAGATAATTTGGTAATATCCACAGTCTCAGTTGAAAAGTGTAATGACGGTTACTTCTGATAGGATCCTTTGGAGATACCTGAGGACTCTACTGCAACGTCTCTCCCATGGATAGTAAGTGAAGATGGATGAATGGATGGATCACTTTTACCTGTTTCAGTCATGAGACTGTGGCCATGCTGGGGCATCACCTTGAAGGAATTTATAGTCAAATGAATGGACCATAGTACTTTTGTTAAGCCTGGTACTTATTCTATCAGGCCCTTTTTGCTGAACTGTTATGGGGACGTAAACACACCAACACTAGTTGCCAAGTGGTGGTGGGGCACACACACACAGGCATGTATTCTTTTATTCTTTTATTTGTTTCAGTCATTTGACTGCAGCCATGCTGGAGCAGTGCCTTTAGTCAAAGAAATTGAGACCAGGGCTTATTCTTTGTAAACCTAGTATATATTCTATCAGTCTCTTTTGCCATCATTGGTTGACAAGTGATGGCGGGACAGACAAACACAGGCACATACACACAAATATACATATATATATATATATATATATGTGTGCGTGTGTATATATATACACACACATATATACGACGGGCTTCTTTCAGTTTCCGTATACCAAATTCACTCAAAAATCTTTGGCTATTGTAGAATTCCCGAGACTATAGTAAAAGTCACTTGCCCAAGGTGCCACACAGTGGGACTAAACCCGGAACCATGTGGTTGGAAAGCAAGATTCTTACCACACAGCTATGCCCAGCATTTATAACAATCCTGAAATTTTCATTTGACAAATGAGTGTAAAGCAGAGAACCGGTTTCTTGATATATGTTGGAACTGAGTCACTGCATTGCTAAAATAGCAACAAAGTATCTATGTTGCATGCAGATGACACTTGGGTGTGAAAGGTTAAGGAAGAGTGAAAGACGAGATGATAATTGTAATAATATGTGTGATTAGAAATAACATTACTTTACAAAAATAACAATTAAGATGTATTGCAAACTACAAAAAAGAAAGTAAATGTCAATAATAATTTATAATCCCAAAAATGCTTCTTGCCAAAAGTATTTTAACCAACTTTTCAGTATTGTCTGCCTCTTTATGTAGCTTTCTTACATCAGGGGTCTCCAATCTTTTTTGTATCACAGACTGGTTTTCTATACAAGACAATTTTTCCTCAGATTGGCAGATCCCAGACATAACAGAACACAATAAAGTGCAAAATATATAATTTAATTATTGATTTCAAATTTTATCACAAGACCAGCAATTTTAGGGGAAGGGATAAGTCAATTACATCAACCACAGTGTTCAACCCTGAAAAGATGAAAGACAAAGTTGATCACGGCAGAATTTGAACTCAGAGCAGGATGAAATGCTGCTAAGCATTCTGCCACCTCATGCCTTGATATATGATTTAATTATCACAAATATAACACATATATATATATTATATTTATAATGCATGGCTGTGTGGTATGAAGCTTGCTTCCCAACCACATGGTTTTGGGTTCATTCCCAGTGCATGACACCTTGGGCCAACCAAAGCCTTGTGAGTGGATTTGGTAGACAGAATCTGAAAGAAGCCTGTCATATATTTTTCTGTGTATATATGTGTATGTATGTTTACGTCTGTGTTTGTCCCCCACCACCGCTTGACAACTGGTATTGGTGTATTTACATCCCCCATAACTTAGCGGTTTGACTAAAGAAACCAACAGAATAAGTACTAAGCTTTAAAAATTAAGGCTTGGGGTCAATTTATTTGACTAAAAGCCTTCAAGGCAGCACCCCAGCATGGTCACAAACAAGTGACTGAAACAAGTAAAATATAATTGTAAACATACCCTGTAGACTGCCATAATCAAAAACTTGGAAATACAATTTAAAAATTTTTTTTTCTGTGGTCCCCAATTCCAAATAATCCACAACCAGATACTGGTTTGCTGCCCAGTGGTTGGAACTCCTGTTTTACAACAAAGGCCTCTTTATCTCTGTTCTAGTAAGTTGTTTATTAAATCTATCCAGGCTATTCAGCATGCAACTCATGCTGTTCCTACTCTATCTTCAACCCCAACTCATGCACTAAAAACTATGTTCCCAGAAGTAGACCGGACCCCTTCCTTCTCTCTCTACCTTTCTTTTTCTGTCCACAGATTTTTTTTAATATGTCAACATGTAACTGTTCAAAGTGAACAGCAATCACATGTTCTGCCCTTCTTATAACACCAAACTCCATCCATCTCTAGCATCTGCTTAATAGATCTTAGGATATTCTTAGTTCCTGAAATCCACCTCCATCATTGATGTGTGTGTGTGTGTATGCCTAAGTATAAAATCCAAAGAGAAAAGCAAAAAAAAGAAGGTGCATTACAAACGGAGTTCCTTGATATATTTATTCTACAACGAATAACATCATTACAGGCTCGTCGCCAGACTTTTGTGTCTGGGGATGCTTCAGAATATTCTGAGTTGGTACTAATTTGTATTGCAGAAAGTCTTTTTTTTTTTTGTAAACTGTATTTTCTAAACCTTAGAGTGCAGCATTGAATATTGAGGGAGCAGTGCCAGCCAGTGTACCCCCTTAGCGACAGGTATAAGTTATTATCTTGCCACTCTCACCATCAAAAACATAACAACTAATGATACTCGTGTTCACTAATTCTGATTAGAATGAAATCTCTTTATAAAAGATCAGGTATCACTTCTTTCATTTTCTTTATATATATATATATATATATATATTTGCAAACAAACATTTCGATCAGTTCAAATATGTCTGGAACGTATTTGATCTGTAAAAAAGCTGTTTTCACTGCAGTTTGCCATGGAGAAAATTCTCGTTGTTGGCAATAGGTGTCAAAACACCAATGATGATTTGAAGGCGCCTTCAGGTGGAACGATAAATGCATCTCAATCTCTTTGACTATCTTGCACCACAAGAGAGACAATCCTGAAATGATTCTGGAAATCACTACTTTCTTATAAAATCTCAGCATAAACTGTGAACTGATTACGTGCAACTCCGGCTAGGCTTCAACAAAATATGTAGCAGTTTTTTGTTTTGTTTTGTTGTTTCCCCCTGTTTGTTTTTTATCCTCTTGCTGGTTTTGTCATGCTAATGAGACTGTGAAAGTAGGAGACTATCAAACGCCAAGTGGAGAATAATAGAGTAAGAAATGTAGAATTGCAGTGAGTATGAATTGACGGATGTGATGTTCATTACAAAAGTCGGCGGAAGAATGAATGAGTACGCATGGAGAAATTAAAATGAAAGTCAGTTGGAGGAATAGGAGGACGAGAAGTAATGTATCGTACACACTCTTTTGCTGTGCGTTGATGACACTAACAGGTGGAGGGCGAGCAAGCCAGCTGCACGGGAAATGATGTTTGAAAGCCAACCATCAACTCAGATCCAATATGTGCATTGGAGCCCTCCACCCTGGGCAGCTCCATCTAGCCCAACGAACAACTTCCAAGGCTGAATCCGGTAAGAAACCGCCCTCCAAACACAGTGAGTACCGCAAGGGCTGCTCTCTTTTCAGACCTATCCCATGTAAGTAGGCTGCTTCCCCACATGACACCCGGCATTCGTGGACAGAGCCACGCATCTAAGGAGTGCATCCATCTGCCTAATAATCACTTGCCAATGATCTAAGCGGATCATAACCGCACCTAAATGGCCAGTTTATGAAGGTGGACAGTGTTAACAGAAATGAAAGTCAGCTGAGTCATCATCGTCATGCATCGTATGCTCTTTTGCAGTGCATTTACGACACTATAACAAAAGTCTTCCCAATTAAGCATGCGTTTTCCTAATTAAGCGCGCGTTTCCCTCGGTCTGACTTTTTCATACTGTTTTCTTGACAAGGATAATGAGGTGGTTTGCCATTGCCCTTACCCAACAGGATGGCTGTTGGTCTACCAGGAGCTCATCCATCCTTCGACAGGTCTTGTTTTATGTCCTACAGTGTGTCCAATTACAGTAAGAGTTGGAATAGCAAACAAAATATAGAAAGATAGAGTGGGAATCAACAAAGAATTGCATTTTAAAACAACTAATCAGGTGTAAAAGACGACCAAGTCATTAGGTATCAGCTAAGTAATCGGTATACTTAGGTCACGGAAGACTAGTGGAACCAAGCATCTTTACAAAAACAAAAAAAAATGTGATTTAGGAACTATCAAAAGTGGCTTGTACACATGTGTGTGTGTGCGTGTGTATTACTATTAAGCGAAACTGCAAAATTAATTATTACAGCTGCTTTAAGATCACATTGCGCAAAAGCGTCTTCTGTTAAATATTTTTATACTAAAATTTATGTTTGCATAAATTATTCATTCCATACTAAAAAAAATTCCTCGATTTGCCATATTTTAGCATTCGAAACAGAAGACGCTTTTGCACAATGTGGATCTGAAAGCAGCCGTAATAATTAATTTTGCAGGTTCGCTTAATAGTAATGCGCGTGCACGCACAAGCGGATGAGCTACTTTTGATGTATTTGATATTGGCTAATATACGGACCTGGGATCTTTTTGGTTTGAACGGCAGTTTTTAACATAATTTCTAGGTAACTAAAAAATTTTAAACTTCGTATACTGGTAGAATGTGTTTATAAAACATCTTTTTCTCTTGGCTTTATTGAGAAAATTCTATAGTTTGTAAGATATTTGTTGTTTTTTGTCTTCAATTTCTGCAATTTCAACCAATCAAATACCTCTATTGAGGTAAAAAACATTCTGTGCCGTATGAATATGTCCCTCGTTTAAGAAACCGATTGGGTTTATCTACATTTGTGAAGAAAAAAAGATACCTTTCCCCCACCTCTAACCCTAAAACAGATTAGAATGCAATAGATCGATACTAGGGTCATAATTATGGGTGACCTGGGATCTTTTCGTTTTGAACGGCAATTTTCAACACAATTTCTAGTTAACTAAACACTTTTAAACTTCATTTGGGGTGAAAACATTCCGTGCTGTATGAATATGTCCCTCGTTTAAGAAACAGATTGGGTTTATTTACATTTGCGAAGAAAAAAATATACCCTTCCCCCACCCCTACCCCTAACCATAACTCTAAACCTAACCCTAAAATAGATTGAAATGCAATAGATCGATACTTGGGTTATAATTATGGGTGACAATTTCATACGACACCGCTACGGAAAATGGGATTTTTTTCTAGCGGTGTCAAATGAAATTGTCACCCATAATTATAACCCTAGTATCGATCTATTGCATTTCAATCTATTTTAGGGTTAGGTTTAGAGTTAGGGTTAGGGTGGGGGAAGGGTAAATTTTTTTTCTTTCGAAAATGTAAATAAACCCAATCTATTTCTTAAACGAGGGACATATTCATACAGCACAGTTGTTTACGTCAATGGAGGTCAGCGATTGATTAAAATTGCCGAAATGCTCGAAATTAAAGTCGAAATATGTTACAACATATAGAATTTTCTCGATAAAGCCAAGAAAAAATGATGTTTTATAAACACATTCTACCAGTTTATAAGTTTAAAAGTGTTTAGTTAACTAGAAATTGTGTTGACATATGCCGTTCAAAAGGAAATGATCCCGGACCTGGGCCAGAATTCCGACATAAATAGAAGACATGTTTTGTAGTCCTTAAAATAAATGCTGTCATTTTTTATGAACACTGTAGCAGTAAGCAAATAAGAAATTAGTGTCTGGCAACCTAGTTTCAATCCTTACTTGTGCTATTTAATTTTCCCAGGAAAGGAATAAATGTTGCACATTGCAGTTTCTTCTTATTGTTCCAAGTCAAAGAGAAAAACAAAATGTTATAAAATTACGAAGAGATAATAGCAATGACTTCGTAAAAATGGCAATGCATTGGACTACATGCCTTGCTTTTTAAATAAAGACGCTACACAGGAGTGGCTGTGTGGTAAGTAGCTTGCTAACCAGCCTCATGGTTCCGGGTTCAGTCCCACTGCGCGGCATCTTGGGCAAGTGTCTTCTGCTATAGCCCCGGGCCAACCAATGCCTTGTGAGTGGATTTGGTAGACGGAAACTGAAAGAAGCCTGTCGTATATATGTATATATATATATATATATGTATGTATGTGTGTGTATATGTTTGTGTGTCTGTGTTTGTCCCTCTAGCATTGCTTGACAACCGATGCTGGTGTGTTTACGTCCCCCGTCACCTAGCGGTTCGGCAAAAGAGACCGATAGAATAAGTACTGGGCTTACAAAAGAATAAGTCCCAGGGTCAAGTTGCTCGATTAAAAGGCGGTGCTCCAGCATGGCCGCAGTCAAATGACTGAAACAAGTAAAAGAGTAAAGAGTATTGGTAGGAAAATAATCGACCGATTGTTGATGAAGCAGCAATAAATACTGAAACAGTCATATATATCTCCCTTTCTCTGACTACAGAGGGGAAAAAAGCATGTGGCTTGACCATAACAGATAGTTTTCATAACTTTATTCGCTAACAAAATACCCTGCTGTGCTTTTATTAATTAATTAATACAAGACCGCTTTGTTATGCAAATTAGAGCGGTCAAATTTTGCCAGGTCAAACCAGTTTCATCACAGGCTGATGGAAATCTCTTTCTGGTAACCATGTAATCCAGTATTACCTGCTCGTGGCGAAGCAGTCGGAGGCTAAACAGGCTCTCTAGAGAGAGTGTGTGGTTACCCAGCACAAAGTATAAAAGCTGTCAAAGGACAAGCTCCTTGGGGGCGAAAAGTATGTTACCGGGATAACTGAGCCAAATGAAACAACTGAATGGAAGTTAACACTAATATTTATCCTATTCTAAGACGGTGAGCTAGCAGAATCGTTAGCACGCCAGGCAAAATGCTTAGCGGCATTTCGTCCGTCTTTACGTTCTAAGTTCAAATCCGCTGAGGTCGGTTTTTGCCTTTCATCCTTTCGGAGTCGATAAAATAAGTACCAGTTGAGTACTGGAGTCGATGCAATCGACAAACTCCCTCCCCCTAAATTGACGTCCTTGTGCCAAAATTTTAAATTAATATTTAATTCTATAGCCATCCAGAATAGAGAGGGTGGAAAAGATTAGTAGAAAAAAATCGGGTGCCCCAAACTACAGAAATACTAACTTGACTTAGATTTTATTCTTTCCGAGCTTGTTTCTGCAATAGCTATAAATTCCCTCTAGTCGAAAAAATAGATAAGCGATCTCTGCTGAAACTAATGAACACTGAAACTAATCACTTCAATCTTTCTTTCTTTTTTTTTTGTGGTGGGGATAAGAGGAGAAAAAACTTCATGGTTTAACCACAGTGACTACTTTTCTCAACGAAGCTCTAAATGTGGTCTGCTGGGTTTCAATTGATTCACTATGTAAATTAATGCTTTCCATTCAAGTATTTCATTAAGCTAAGCAATCCGAGTAACATCCTTCTAAAACATTACCTCCACATGCTTTATCTTCCAGACCTCTGCATTTAGTTCAAATAGACTGACTACCAGGGTTAAAACTGTCTTTCATTTCCCGAGGACTGATAAAATAACATCCACAATTATTAAAATATTCTCTTTCCTAAAGAAAATTTTGGCCTTGAATCCAGTAAAAAAAAACAAAGAGTTTATTCTTAGTTTTTTCATGCCTTTTTCTTTATTTTTCAGAACAAACCGATTGTGAATTTGGAATAAACAAGGTCTACGCTGTTTGCAAATAAACCAAACTAATTTCTCGTTGATATTCTTTTTTGTTTATGCTTATTGTTGCTGTTTTTTTCTAACACGTCATTACACATTTTATCAATTAATTCAAGAATTTTTTCAGGTTTCCTTCATCACTGCTGATTTTACGGAATTGTCATTAATATGTTCCTTGAAATTTTTCTGGTTACAAAAAAAATTACATAATTTAAGAAAAATCTCCTACACACTCACACACTGAGTTTCAACGTAACACATTCAACCTGCTAGAAATGTCAGCCAAATCTCCCCCCAAATGAAGTCTTGTGTATAATGAGTTGGATAGCTCTACATACACAATGATTGAAGAAAAAATGAGACTGTCACGTTTGGAACGTCTGATCTGCACAAAGGAGTTACCTGGTGCTACGACGCGATCCAACGGGGGGGCCCCTAAACAGGTGTGGGATTTACTAGAAATAGTAACTACTCCTTCAAATCACACACCATATCTTGGAAAAGAACAAGGACAGTTTTTTGGGGGGGCGGGGTGCTTAACTTTGTATATCTGGGAGATTACATTATCGAAAAATATGCAATACCTGCTAAAAGATGGGATTGTCTTGGTTACTAGGGCTAAACAACATCAAACAAGCAAACACACACGGCAAATACGTGAATATTGTACGTACATGTGGAGTGTATGTGCTTGTAGTATGAATGTAATGAATACGTAAAGTGTGTGACAAAGAGAGAGAGACAAGCAGGAAGGACAAAGACAGACAGGCAGGCAGAAAATGTATGTGAGAGTGAGAGAGAGAATGTGAAGAGGGAGAGAAAGAGAGAGAGAGAGACAAAGAAAGCCCTGCAAAATGAATGAAGTATGTAAAATGGAAATTTCTCAAACTGATGTCGCTTCAGCATCTTTATTTACATTTTTGTGTTTGTTTTTTTATTTTATTTTTTACGCGACGAAGTTGAAAATGTTTGCTGTGCAAGAAAGACAGAGGCGTTGTAAGTAGTATAGTCGTGAGTCAGCCTTGATCTAACAGATTCATAATCAAAGGCTCTCCAGACATGACCATCCTGTCTTTTATTTAAGATACTACGATTATAATATCTAGTGTTATTTCCCCTACTTTTTTTTAAAGTGGACAAGGTGTGATTTTGAGGCAGACTTAACTACGATTTCTAGCTGGTCAAGCGACCACATAAAGGCTCTTTTGTTGGCTGGGGGCGGTGGATTGGCAAAGTCACTGAAGCGTTGGATAAAATACCTGGTGGTTCTTTTGAGTCTTTATGTTGAGTTCTAATCCCGCGGAGGTCAAATTTGCCTTTCGTCCTTTCAAGGTCCATAAAATATAATAGCAGTCTAATACGGTTGGCGGGAGGAAGGGCTCAATGTAATCGACGAACCCTCCTCTCCACGTAACTACTGGTTCTATACCTAAATCAGGAACTGTCAGCACTATTATGGAAGTAGCCTGGTTCCAGTTGAGGCTTGAACCTGCAGGCCTATGATCAAAGGTGTTCCAGCCATAACAGCCCTGTCTTTTTGTAGAGTTTGGACCACATAGTCAAGTGTCATTCTCGTCATCATCATAACGTCTAATTTTCCATGCTTGGATGTTCACACGGAATTTGTTGAGGTGGATTTTCTCTGGCCAGATGCTCTTCCTGTCACAAACCCTCGCCTGTTTCCAAGTAAGACGATATTTCCCCCATGGCTAGACATGTTTTTGCAGAAGATTGGAATTGATGAACACTGCTTTCATGATGGTGACACTCGCTTACAATTTTCACGCGATGTCATGCTAAGGTGACAATAACATACATATATATTTTAATGGGACCCCATCATCTCTTAGTTGCCAGATGTGACTGGACACCGATATTATGTATCTCCAATATTTATGGGATTAGCCTGTGTTTCCCATCCATAAAAGGTCCAACTTTATAGCGTATCATCAGACCCCCAAAGCCTATTGGCCTAAGACCTCATAAAAATATGGAAGGAGAAAAATCTCGCTATGAATGTACACAATGGGGGATTATCTCCCTTTGTCAATGGCTATCGACTCCCAGCTATGCCACCATCTTGTGGTCTTCAAAGGCTACCAAGGTGAATGATAGGGGGTTATCTCCCTTTACCATTGGCTATCAATTACCAATCATGCTGCCATCTTGCAAATTCCAAAACACTAGCCGGAATTTCCTAAAATGTAAACATAGCCCAAAAATCTTCATTCTGGAGTTAAGGATGCTCATTGGTTCCAGCGAATCTTTTAGGATTCTCCTGCATTCAGCTATGCATAACTTGCAACACTTCGTCCTGTTGTTGTAGGGCCTGGGTTTTCGAGTATTTTCCATGAGATCGAGTCTGGGATCCAATCATCTCTTAGTTGCCAGATGTAACTGGACAACGATGTTACGTATCTCCTTTCTGGAACTCTGAAGGTGGACCTATGGCTGGAAAGGAGCTGCTTGAGAGAATTCCAGTAATCCAATATATTTCCGTGGGTATGTGTTGTCGGTGCTGCACCTGTTGCTGTTATTACTGCCAACGGTGTTGTTGTTGGAGCTGGGGATGGCTTCACTGGAGGTGGTGGTGACGGTAATGTTATCGCCCCTGCATGTGTTGTCAGTGCTGCACCTCGTTGCTGCTGCTGTCGCTGATATCATTGTTGGAGTTGGGGCCGCTGGTGTTGGCATTGCTGGAGGTGGTAGTGGCGTTGGTAATGCTATCACTACTGCAGGTTATAACAGAATTGTTATTACAATTATTGCGATCTTTGCCAATGGTGGAGGAGCTGCCACTGCTGCTAGAGGAGTCATTGGCTGTGGTTATGCCAGTGCTTCTGCTAGGACTGCTGCTGTTGTCGTCTTCTTCTAATCAGGACTCACGCTATTAGCCACAAAGAATAATCTCTAATTCGAGCCTACTCTAAGCTACTAAGAATGTGTGTGGCAACTTGAAGATCCACCCACCACATGCGATAGACTGGTGGTTGCACAGGCACGAAAACTACGTTGTTATCCTCATTCTGTAAATGGTGGCTTTTAATGGGTGGAGAGCTGAACCATCTTGGAGTAGAGGATTCGCAATCTTGACTAGGGTCTGAAAGTTTACCACACCATAGTGGGTTACACCATGGTTCCTCTGCTTTGTGGCAGAAGTAGGAAGAAAGAGTAAGAGAAAGTTGTGGTGAAAGTGTACAGCAGGGTTCACCATCACCCCCTTCCCCCGCTGGAGCCTCGTGGAGCATAGGTGTTTTTGCTCAATAAACACAATGTCCAGTTTGGGAATCGAAACTGCGAGTCTGCTACCCCAACCACTGGGCCATTGCTCCTCCACTGTTGCTGTTGTTGCCATTATAGCTGGTGATGGCACTGGACTTGTTTCTGCTGCTATTATAGGAGCTGTCAGGGCAGCTATTGGTAAGGCTAGTGTTGATGGCAATGCTGCTGACATTGTTAGTAATGCTGCTGTCCGGGGATGGGGGTTGGGTGGAAATTACTTAAAGTTTTGTTAGTGTTGTTATTGCTAACATTGTCCACTGCGGCGATGGTGGCAGTGTTATTGGCTTTGTTCTCGTGTCTATGGTTGCTATTGCTTCTGCCGGTGGTAGTTGCAGGGTTTGCTAGTACTTCGATTTGATAGACCTTTGGTTTTGCAGCGGCCCCCTGCCGGGCAACTGTTGTGGTTCCTGCATGAACAGCCTACCTCATCCTGTGGCTTAGAGGAGCTAACTAGGATGCTCTTAATATTGGGGGCACAGCTAAATGAGACCCTAACATTGTGCCTGTTGAAAATGGGCCCATACCTATGGAAGCTAGTGAAACGCCTGTCTATTAATTTAAGGAATAGTCTACCTACAGGTGTTATTGTGTTAAGGAAGAAGTGGGGGAGGTAAACCAAAACATTTCTGCAGCACTTTCTTATATTTTACCTGTCAGGCAAAAGTAAAGAATATGCACACCTGGTGTTTAGGGCTAGGGGTTTTTGTTATACCCAAAATGGGTGGTGTGCATATTCTTTACCTCTGCCTACCTTCTGATAGAAGCAATTGGGTTAATCCCAACAAAATGCAAGTTTGGTCACCAGTTCAGCACCAATGTTTGTGTTCTTCATTCCAAAATAATAAAAACATAATAGGTGCAGGAGTGGCTGTGTGGTAAGAAGCTTACTTCCCAACCACATGGTTCCGGGTTCAGTCCTACTGTGTGGCACATCGGAAATGTTGGTTTTGGAGGGTGACTGTGTGCCAGGTCCACCAGATTGTTTACACGTAAAGTGAGAATAGAATTTGTAGTGTAAAAAAGTGTCTTTCCTTATGATGGAATTGGTCAATGATATTGGATATGCTTATCTTCTGTATTAAAAATAATAAAACTTACACTTTCTGCCCAGTAATACGTCTACTTTTTTTTGCCAAGGTGAACACTTACATTTTTTACTTTGGTATAATACATGAAAACATGCCATAAACAAACGGAATATCAGAGATAATTCCCATCAGCACCGTTAAATATATTGGTTTCAAATTTTGGCACAAGGCCAGCAATTTCGGGGGAGGGTTAAGTTGATTACAACTACCCCAGCACTCAACTGGTACTTATATTATCAACCCTGAAAGGGTGAAAGGCAAAGTTGACTCTGGCGGAAGTTGAACTAAGAACTTAGAAATGGATGAAATGCTGCTAAGCATTTCACCCAGCCTGCTAACAACACTGTCACCTCAATGCCTTTGCACCTTTAAATACATTGTAACTATTATATGAATCAATGTGTGCATGTGCTGTACTTTACACACAAACACCAACGAGTAATGCATGCTTTAGCACAAAATTAGTAAAATGTATTGTGTAGGACTGTTTACTGGAGTATGATTAATTTATACCATAGTTTCACATGGATTTCCTGATGGATGTAGATAATCTTCAATAATGAGGAGAATCCACTCCTCATGAAGATCACTATGACTACCCAAGTGAAACTATATTTAGAGAATTGATCTTATAGTAGTTAGCAACACATGCACTTCAAACACTACGCTATAAAATTTTATAACACAAAGAATGACATTGAATCTGCTGAACAGTTTCCCCTTTATGGATTTTTCCTTGTCACTGAAAGTACATGTGGAATCATTCCTGCTCTTGGAATCTACAGTAGTTAAGGCAGAAAATACTGCTATGGGTCCCTGGAAGAAATCACTCATTAACAAGTTTATGAACATGAACACCTGCAAGACAATAATCAGAATACAAAAGATGTCATTGTGGATCACACAGTGTATAAGCTTTTATGCAGAATTGCATAAAGAATTACCAAAAAAAGGATCCCCTACTAACTTCTCAGAATGCAGTAAGCAACCAATTCTCATACAAAACAGATATGTCAATAACACTCCTGCTAAAAAAAAAAAACCACCACAATTTGCCTCATCTGTAACTCTACACAGCCTGTATTCAAACTCTTTATCTTTTCCTCTCTACCATTAAGTCCACAGTCGCAGTATGTAAAAAACTTAACCCAGGAGCTTTATCACTTTCAAATAGTATGAAGTGAAGTTATATCCTATCCTCACCAATCTCTTTAGACAGGAATATGTAGCAAACTTTGGAAACACACTACAATGTAACCTTTCTCAACTACTGATTTATTGCTCTCTTCAAACATCTCACTTCTTATCTTTCCCCTCTCCCAGTATGGCATCTACAGAAATATACCTCCAAAGACTACCTCTCCTATGTCACTCACCAACAGTTACTTGTCAATGAGAACCTCCACAAAAGCAATGCCACTTCATTTGACATCACCGAAGTCTTCCACTATTTCTGACATGAGACTAACATCAAGTTTCTACTCATTTTTCATTAGGATATTATCTTTCAAACTGGATCGTTGCACCATGCATACGAGACCTTCTCCAATGGAGATGACTCCACCCTTTATTCCTCTTTAATCTTCTCCAACACACAAAAGTTACCCATATGCAACCTGGACACCTCACACCAGGCATACAAACTGACCTCCAAGCCCCATAACTGAACAAATCCCTTATTTCCAAGAAATCTAACCCACTAATTACCATCCTATCTATTTTTCCTAAAGATATTGACCTATAAGTGTTCAAACTCAATATCAATTACATTGATCATAAACACTGCTCTGTTTCCCACCTTAAAATAATAAATAAAACTTACCAATTACAATATTGACTAAGCACATCCTGTGGTTCCAACTGAGGGCGTAGGGCATAGAAACAGTATTGACTTAATCTCAGACAATAGAGTGCCGATAAAATATGGACCACCATTTCAGGTGATCATCTAATACGCTTGACATTCATACAACCCAATGTGCTATGGTTAACTCATATACACAAACTATACCTTGTCATATTGATGATGCTAACCCTGACCACACTTATGTCTAAATAATTTGACAAGAGTCTTTTTTTTTTCAACCATTCCAGGAGAGCTGCTTGCTGTTCAAGTAGTTATTACAGTATTTAATGATTGGCCTCAAAGGTTCATACTGCACTTTTGGATATAATTTTCTTTATGAAAAACAAAAGTTAAAAAAAAAAAAAAATTCCCTTCCAACTTCTCTCAGCCATGTAACCTCTTCTATAGTAAGACACCTGTACTTGTCCTATCGTATTTTATCTTTCCATATCTGACACAAAACCATCTCCCTATCTCTCGAATACATTCCTATTCAGTTGAGGAGGGCTTTTTTTCTTAATTTGGTTTTGTGGCCTCACTTGAGCCACAAAAAGTGCACCCAGTACACACTGTAAAATGGTTTGCATTAGAAAGGGAAACCGCCCAAAGCTGACACTGCAGTCAGACGTAACAGTGGCTCATCAAACCCTGTCAAACTGTTCAACCCATGCCAGATTGAAAAAAAAAAAGGGATATTAAATGATAAAGAGAAGTTGGAAGTGATACAGTTTACAACGACCTTTGTTGTAAGCATTGTACAATTAGGTAACTATTTGATTAATAAACAGAATTAAATCCCATCATGACACAGATTTGAGATTTTTTGTGGAATTTAATAGAAGCTTAAAACTGTACATTATGGATACCTGTCCAAAGTTATGTACAATTTTGTTTTTTACGTTATTATAGTAGATTTGTTTTGTATATTATCATATCAAAGCTTCTCTTTCCAATTTCATACACTTTCTCTAGCGAAATATCTGCTAGATTTCTCTACTATCTCCAAACACAAAGAAGACAGTCCCATCACGGGCTGGTGCTTGGTTATAGTTTCAAGGTTTTAAATTAAGAGAAATTCCACACTCCACTCGGGATTTTGTGTAGGAGGAACAGCCTGTTGCAGTTTAAGTAACAAGCATACTTGCATGCACAAGCAGCTCTTCTCTCAACAGCTAGGACCATAAAATTATGTACTTATGTTTATTACACCATGAAATGCCTGCAATTATATTTTTCACAAATTTATTTAAAACCCCACATAAAAACAACTCTAATAACAAAACAACCCAGTAGCTTAACAAATGCCCAAAGTAGCTTCACTTAAATGTTACATTATTTTGTTTTTTTATTTAAAGCATAAAATACAATTGTGGAATAGTTAAAACAAATAGCATTAAACAAACTTTTATTTTTTCACTTGTTCCTTTTTGTTGTTTTATATTTACCCATGCTAGTAAATGGGTACAATGGGTTTGCAAATTTATATATCATTTGGCATGCTAGTGAAGCAAGTTATTAAGGTGGCAAACTGGCAGAATCATCTGAGCATCATTCAAAAAAAGATTTTAAGAAAGCTTTGCAGTATTGCTTCTGTCTTTGTGATCCAAATTCAAATACCACAGAAGTCAACTTTATTGCATCAACTTTGGGAAGGATAAAAAGTCAAGTACTTTGGTTTCTACATATCAACTTGCCTCCCACTTCTAAATTTCTAGCCTTGTACCTAAAACACTTAGCCATGAATTGGAGTAAATCTGTTTCTCAGCCAACCAGACTAAAGCAGAGTGCTACATCTTTGTCCAAGCACACACCACAATGGCTAGCAGCAGCCACAAAGCTTGAACTTGTACTCAATAACCCAACACCTAAGAACTAAAATCAAATGGCTGCAACCATCCATCAGAAGTATAAAAAAAGACAAACACTACTTCTACAAAACTTACTAAAAGTAAACAAACACAAACTTTCAGAATAATAATTGTTCAGACTGTTGGCATTAATATACTAGCCATCATGCAGTTTCTCAAAGTAATTTTATGAAATAATTCACGTATCATTAACACATGCATATGCAACACAAGTAACAAGCAGAAAAATAATTTTCATTGTTTTACGTATCTATTTTCCCCACACTAGTAAAGCTACAGCTCTTTTCTCAAGTTTGGACAGTTGCTAGGCAATAAGAAGCAGGCATTAATGATCAAGGAAAATGAAAATAATGGTTTCAATTTTCAACACAAGACCAGCAATTTCAGGGAAGAAAGTAAATCGATTATATTGATCTCAGGGTTCAACTGATACATATTTTATCAAACCAAAACGATGAAATGGCAAAGTTTAACTGTATCAGACAAAATATCTTGCATTATATGTTCAAACAAGTTGGCAAATCCACCACCCTTACTTTCTAAATTAAGCACAAGCCCAATACTTTTTGGGGGAAGTGTTAGTCAATTATATTGAGTTCAGTATTTAAGTGGTATTTATTTAATTAATGCTAGTACAATTAAAAGCAAAACTGATCTTGGCAGACATTGATCTGAGATTGTAAAAGGACATACCTAGATACAATTCCGTACTTAGATTATGACCACTGCATCTTCCAAATCAACCTTGGAAATAATAATAATGGTTTCAAGTTTTGGCACAAGACCAGCAAGTTTGGGGGAGAAGCTAAGTCGATTACATTGATCTCAGTGCTCAACTGGTATTTATTTTATTGACTACAAAAGGATGAAGAGCAAAGTCAACCTCAATAGAATTTGAACTCAAAACAAAGGACAAAATGCCGCTAAGCATTTCACCCGGTGTGCTAACAATTTTGCTGGCTCACCACCTTAATAATAATTTCTACACATACACAAGGTCAAAAATTTGGGGAAAGGGAACCGTTGATCAGTATTTGACTAGTATTTTATTTTATCACCCTACCCAGAAGGACGAAAGTCAAAGTTGACTGTGTATTATTTGCTCCAGCTCTACATTCTGAGGTCAAATTCTACTGAGCCATGTTGTTCAATGCTCTGACAATTTTGTAAGCCCGAGAAGCAATTTTAATATACATACAAGACCACAAATTTTTGTAAGTAATTCTAGTCAAATACTGAGGTCAATAAAATAACCAACCAATACTTTATTTTTTAATCAACCCCAGAAGGGTGAAAAGTTTAGTTTACTTCGGCAGTATTTGAACTCGGTGAGTCATTACTCCAGTGCATTACCATTTTTAGAAATAAATGGCAACAACAGCACAAAGCCAGAAATTTAGTGCTGAAAGGAATAGCTAATTCTCAACCCCAGTATTTGACTGGTATTTTGTGCTAACCAGTACTTGGTTGCTATTTTGTTATATTGATACTGGAAGGATGAAAAGCAGTTGATCTCACAGGGATTTGAACTCAGGGTACCAAAATCCAAAACAAATACCACAAAACTTTCTGCCCAATGTTTTAATAAATCTGCCAGTCCACCACCCTTGACTATAATAATAATAATAATATTCCACTCTTTCACCTCTTCTTTCTCCCTCTCTTCCCAAGTACAAGGCCTAAAAGTTTGTGAGGGTTGGGTTGATTGATTAAATGGACTCAAGTAGTTGACTGGTACTTTATCATATTGAGCCCAGATGGAAGAAAGCTAAAGTTTGATCTCCATAGGATATGAACTTAATGATTTTTAACATCAGTACAAGGCCAAAAATCTTGTGGTGGGTGGAAACATTTCATTCATTTATTCATTCATTCCCTACTTCATTGATACTTATTTTATTAATATTTTATTATCAGGATAAAAAAAAAATCAACTCTTGAAGTCAGAATGTAAAGAAATAGAACTAAATCCTGTTAAGACATTTTATCTCACATTCTGATAACATTATTCCATAAATAGCACAATGCAAAAAAATTTTGGATGGAAAGAAATGTAGTTTGATTAACTTGACTGCCACTTTTTTTTTATTAAACCTAGGAAAATGAAAAATCAAAGCCAAATTATACAAAAGTTGATTGGTTGGTTTTCATTCTCCCAGAGTCAATAAAATTAGCTCCATTCATTTGCTGGAGGTTAATGTAAGAAACTAATCCTTACAAAATTGTGGTGTAGTGCCAAAGAAAGAAATTATTATCATCATCACTATTTACAATGATATTTTTATCTCTAAGTTCTTATTTCGTTTCATTGAAACATTAGACCAACCAAGTTAGCACTGTGCATATAAATACAATGGAAGCCAGAGAATAATAACTTGATTTCAAAATAAGAAGTTTCAGAATCATACTAACTTTTCCATTGTATCTCACCATAACAGTAAGTATTAAACACAAGTCTGAAGTCTAAAACTTATAGAGTATGAGCTAAAACTTATATAGATGAATGGGTAAGGGGTTATGATTTTATGCCCTCATTAAAACGATTAGTGACACTAATGAAATATTTCCAGCAAGGAATTGTGGACTCAGTTTGCCCAGAATTTTAGTGTTACAATATAACCCTTACCAAAAGAACAAGGATATGAATTTCTAACATAGGCACAAGACCACATATTCTGAAGTAAAATATTGCTAATTATATCAACCCTCAGTTGGTACGTGACTTACATTAATCAACTACAGAAGGATGGAAGGCAAAGTTGACCTGGACAAGATTTGAATTCAAAACAAAGAGACACAGCCATAGTATAGGTACAAAGACATTTTAATGAAAGAGTATAGTTGATTAAACTGTCCCCACCCCCAAATCTTGAGTGGTACTTATTCTATGAGTACCCAGAATAACAAAAGGTATAGTTGATACCAACAAAATTTAAACTGAGAATGTGAAAGAATGTAACTGAATACCAAAATACATTTTGTCTAGTATTCAACCACTTATCAATCTCCATAATAATAATAATATGATGATGGTGGTTTCTGAAATCGGCACAACCCAGAAATTTTGGAGACAAAACAGTTGTCTTATTTTAATGACCCCCAAAAAGATGGGAAAAAAATGTCAAAATAATTGTAAAATAAATTACATTAAATAAGAAATTAACAGTTTAGGGAAGCAATAAATGATTTAATATATACATAATATCCTAATTTATAGTCTAATTGTTTTAATTACTCAACTTATCAGTGTCCATGGATAAGTTAGCATAAAACCAATTCTGTGTAGGAATAAAAACAGAGACATAGATAGAGGGGGAATGGAAAAGATCAGTGCAACAATAACATTGAACAAACTTTCAGAGTTTCTTCAAGAGAGAGGAAAGCAATCCATTACAAATGAGCAGAGAATTAAATATAAATGGAACAAAAATTAGATAGGATAATAATAATAATAACAATGATGAGGATGATAACTGGTGATTGCTAACTGTGACACAAGGCCACAAACTTTGAGGGAGAGGGTACAGTCAATGACTGAATTGACCACCAGTATATCACTGGTAATTATTTTAGCAAACCTCCCCATTAAAGGAAGAAAAGGCAATGTCAACACTAGTGGATGTGAAATCAGAACACAAAGGGACGCAACTAAATACTGCAAAGCATTTTGTCCGCCACACTACTAATTCTGCACTCCACCGCACTAATAATATTAATGATAATAATAATATTAAGAGTCTTCTTTTTTCTTAATAGACCAAAGAGGGTCAAGTGAACTAAGAGGATCATCTGGGTCATTCATGCTATCTGTAATTGATGTGGTTTTATTTGTGAAACTTGATTTTGTAATCTTTTTACGTCCAGCTGTCAGTTCAAGTGTAAAAGTATTAGGATTTTGTAGCTGAGCCAAAGAGAGTGGTATATCTTTCTGCTGACTACTGCCAATGTGTTGGGGTGAATTACTCATTGAGGTTGTACCACTGCTCCCACCTGCAGTACCAATGCTTTTGGAAGAAGAGCCCGAACCAGATCGACTTCGGCTCTCAACCTGGGCTTCACCTGTGGCATCAGATGTATTCAAATTGCACTGCTGTTGCACAAGGTCAGGAAGATTGGAAGAAGTTGAGTCAACAACTTTACCAGAATCTACTTCACTGTTAGTCTCTTCACTCTTTGAACTTGTTACTTTAGAGTCCTTAGAAGTCTCAGTTTGTGCAGATGATACATTGATTTTGGTCAAGTCTTCAGATGGCTTCCTCTGGTGTGTCTTGTCTCCAGGATTTGGTAGTTTATCACCAAAAGAAGCTTTATTGGTCAGAATTCCACCTGAAATGTAAACACCACCATGTTAAGAATAATAGCAACAGATTAATCTAACAATAAAATATAGAGGAGGTGTCTTGCTATACATGCATACACATATCAAGACACTTGTTTCTGCCCCTGTTTCTTTCTCACACTTTAACCTTTCATCATCTGACAAGATCACCTCCTCCAATGCCCCCTCTTCTATAGCAAGACACCCATTTTTGCCTCTCTGTTTCTAACTTTTCCATTATCTGACACAAAATCCCCTCCTCTAATGCCCTCTCTCCTTTCAAAATTCCTTGTCTTGCAATTTACTTGCTGACCCTGCCAGTGCTGGTACCACGTGAAAAGCATCCAGTCCACCTTGTAAAGCAGTTGGCATTTGAATGGGTAACCAGCAGAAAAATCCATGCCAAAACTGACCTCACTTGTACTCAGAACACTTTGAGGAGTGGTTGGTGTTAGGAAGGGCATCCAGCTGCAAATATCCTGCCAAAAAACAGACACAGAAGTCTAGTGCGGTCTTCTACCTGGCCAGCTCCTGTCAAACCATCCAACCCATGATGATGTAGATGTGAGATGTTAGGGAGTGAAGAGGATAACTAGGTAACCAGTTAAAAGGAACCACTTCCTTTTAAAATCCATTCCCATTTTTTATATCCTCTCCCACTATATTTTACAATGATCATCCCCTTTCTGTGCCTCCAGTTACCTTTTCCTTTCCTCTGTGATACCTCTGAGGACTCATTACCTTACATTTAAATCTTTCTGATCTACTATCACTCTTCACTTTGTCATATCTGCTGCCGATAGCCTCACCACCTATCTTTGTCAACTGCCACTTTTCACTACCCAATTTACAGAAAAGAGAAAGTCTAATACATCTGAAAAAGAAAATAAATAATTATAAAAGACAGCCAATTTATCTAAGAAATTTATGCAAGAAATTTCCTTACGTTTCATAAGTAAATCTTCTGCATGATATAAAATGGTATCATAACAGTATTTGAGCTGTTCCTTATCTCGAATGATATATCGGCGTTTCTTCATCATCTTTTGGCACAATGCTTGAATATCTAGAATTCCATTGGCATGATTCACTTCTTCAACTCCAGCATACACAGAAATAAAGGTTCCTGTTCGGCCTACTCCATTACTAACAAACAAAAGGTAAACAGAAAGAATAAAATTGGATAAATGTATACGCTTAAAAAACAAGATAATTGTCAGTTTTTCTGTTAGTATTGCTTGGATTTAGGAAAAAGTTCTAGAACTCAATAAAAAAAGATCAAATGAGTTTAATAATAAGTGAAATCTAGAGAAAAGGCCAATTCTATCAGGCACCAAAATATAAAATAAAGTTAGTACCTTTGATGACCATTACTGAATACTTCTCTACTTATAAGCAATGAATTAAATACCAGACACTATTATGAATTGAAAATTTTAACGCTATGGTTTTAGATGATACATAAAATAGAAAAAATAAAGAGGTAATTTAAATGTTCAACTTCCACTAATTGCAACTAAACTAAATGGAGTGAAATAAGAAACATCAATCCCAAATTTAGTAAGCCTTTAAAAAAAAACTGAAAAAAAACCCAGAAAACTATATAGTTCTTTACAAGAGCAAGAATCAGGATATGTTTGCCTATGATACAGTTTGCTTTGTAGAAGTATCCAGATAAGATATGTTTAGCCTAGCAAGAGTAGATAGCTGATATTTTTAATTTTGCAGATATGGACAGCTGATAAGATTAGCCTTCAGAGAAATTATATTAGCCTGACAGAGACAAATAGCTATATGTAACATTTTAACTATTCTACACCAATTTTGATCTACTATCACTCTTCACCATGTCATATCTAAATATTGATGTATTATATTGGAACAAAGTCTTCTTTAATAATTGAAACAAACTTGTGAGTGTATTTCATTAAAAATATGGTGACAAAAGAGTAAATAGAAATATCTATGATAAAATAGCTTACCTGCAGTGAACAATAACTGGTTTAGTTAGGCTTCTCTGTTGTCGATAGAAAGAATGTACTTCTGCAATAAACTGCAGTAAATAGGGGATCTTTTCAGGGAAGCCACTAGAAATGAAAGAAAATTAGAAGGTTCTGTTGATAATTTTGATTTTAAGCACAAGCTAGTAATTTGTGGGGCAGCATTCAATCAATTACATGATTGGTATTTTATTTCATTGACTCAAGACAAATGAAAGACAAAGCTGACATTGGTAGGCTTTGAACTCAGACTTAAGAATAAAAATATTGCATTCTAGCATTAGGAAAGGTATCCAGCCATAGAAACCATGCCAAATTAGACAGGAACCTGGTGCAGCTCTCCAGCTTACTAATTTCAGTCAAACCATATGCTAAATGATAATGTTCAATGGTCTAATAATAACTGTTTGTAATGTATGCACGAGGCCAGAAATTTGTGAGGAGTGATTTAATCAATTAACCCTTCAGCATTTAAACTGGCCATATCTGGCCCACATATTCTACGGATTTTATGTTCAAACTGGTCAAATCTAACATGTTACACCTACCCTACAATATCTTTCTAAGAATAAGCAATCACATCATCAAAAATCTGAAAGCTACACGGTAATGCATGATTAATTCAAAATAATATGAATCAATAAGCATTACATTTGAGAGAGTAATCTGAATGCTAAAGGGTTAAATCAACCTCAGTGTTTGAAGGGTGTGTATCAATAACAATGTCTCAAGAAATATTTCTCATACTAACATTTTCTTACATTGAAATAATCTAAAAATAATTTCTCACAAAGTGATGCATTTTTTAGAAAAGGAGAAGAAGGAAGAGAGTGAGCAGGGGAAAGGGAGAGGGAGATAGATGTGCAGATGAAAGAAAGAATGGAAGAGGTAAAGGGAGAGAGGAAGGATGGATGGAAGAAAAAGAAAGGGAGAGGAGGGAAAGGGCAGATGGAAGAAGGCAGGAGACAGATTGGACAGAGTGGAGGAAGAGTGAAGGACGGAAAAAAATAGAGGAAGACGGATGGAAAGAGAAACCGGATATGAAACAATGCAGAAAGAAGAAACAATATCAGTAAAATAAAAAAATCAAATATGTGGTTAGAATTGCATATATTTCAAATATATACCTGACAGGCCAGTTCCGATACTGAAGATGGACAATTGTTCTAGCTTGCTTGGTCTAATCAAAAGGCAAAAAATATTCATTGAAATTTAAGCTTTACATTGAAAATTGGAAAATCAAATTTGATTTTTTTTAAAATTTAAATTACTATATCATATTTTATTATAGAGCCCTGTATTAAGCAAAATTGTGTTAAAATTGAATTAAAATATTTCAAAATGCATTTCATTATATTTTAAAACTATATGTATCATCATCATCATCGTTTAACGTCCACTTTCCATGCTAGCATGTGTTGGACAATTTTGACTGAGGGCTGGCAAACCAGATGGCTGCACCAGGCTCCAATCTTGATAAAACAATTGTAATACTTTAAATGTTATTGTATTAATTTTTTTAAAATTATGTAGCATTAATTAAATATTACATGCAATTTAAACATAACATTTAATGTAATGGTTATGTATTAATTAAAATACAATTTACTCATATGATTTAATGTATTTTAAACTGTAAAATAATTCAAAAGTAAATTATATTGCATTACATTATGTTAAATTAACTTGTATATTAATCTGAGACAAATTGTATAATCATCTACAGCTTTATACTATATGGAATTAAGTTAAGCAGATTTGTAGTAATCTCAATTGTTAAATATTAAATCTGTTACAGTATGAAATAGTCACATTAAATAGTATTAAACACTGCTAATATCATTCAAAATCCTATTAGATGAAGTTGTGTCACACCAAAACAATCAGAATTAAATTGAATCATGATCATCCATCATTGATGGAGACCAAGAAAGAAATCATGTAATCTGTGGTCTGGGCACTGGAGATATGAACAAAAGTGCATTTCGCACCAAAAGCCAATATGAAAGTTTCTCTCATGGTATCTACCGTGGTATAGTTTGTTTTTTACAGAACATCCACGTTTAAGTGGGGAACAAAAATTAGCTCATTAAATCTTAATGCCATATTTGATAACTTAAGGCTCACAGCCAAATAAAATCCCTCCCCCACCAATTTCAGCAGAGATAATTAAAAATGATTTTTTGTGTATTTTATACAGCAAAATGTTTCTTGAAATAATGTAGCTATGATGCTGATGAAGCAGCAACACAGAAAAAAATAGATATACAATGCATGCAAGAAAAAGAGTCTTTTCAATAATGCTTTTGCTGTGATTTACAAGAGAAAATAAAAGCAGCTTAGCAGCAGACAAAAACAGTGACTAACAAAAGATAGCAATGATGATACTGAGCTATGCAGCAACAATGATTATAGTCAGTAGTTATTCAACACCATCTTGCAACCAATTTCAAAGCTTCTTTCAAAAACTAAAATGAGTTTCCACGTAAAAATAAGATTGTGTGTCAGGCATGACAAACAAGAGTGAGAGTAAGTGGCTTAGTGGTTAGGGTATTCAGCTCACAATCCTAAAGTCATGAGTTCAATTCCCAGCAGCACATTGTATCCTTGAGCAAGGCACTTTATTTCATATTGCTCTAGTTCACTCAGCTGTCAAAAATGAGTAATACTTATACTTTCAAAGGGCCAGCCTTATCACATTGTGTCACGCTGAATTTCTCTGAACTACATTAAGAGTATAAGTGTTTGTGGAGTGTTCAGCCACATTGCACAAGTGGTTCCACAGATCAGATCAACTGGAACCTTCATTGTTGTAACCAAGTGTCATTTCTATGACAAACATTAAGAGATATGAGTACAGAAACAGTTACTACTTTTAAGAATTGGGTTCTGAATGAAACTGTTCATCTTAGGACAGCAAGCTTAATATTTAGGATAATTCCTCTTGACTAAAAGTGCTTGTAAAGGTAGCATCAATGATGGTGGTAGTGATGGTGGCTGGTAAATAATATTACAGCATAATGGAGTTAGCTACATAGAAATACTGGTAGTCTACTGTACTTGGGTGAACATTAACCTGCAGGATATCTAAACTTCCCTGTCCATGGACACAATGCTCCAACATCAGGCAACTGACTTGGTAGAGACCTACAAGATTATCCACCATGTTTCCAACAACAAACTCCGGCACCTTTTTGAATTCCATATGTGTAACATTTGTAGACATGCTTACAAAATCAAAAAAACAACACAGCACCCATGACGGAACACTACATCCTTCAAAACTTCCATCCTCCCTGAAATTTGCCAACAATACACCTGATGCCCCCCACCCGCCCAATTTCTTGCTTTTTTTTTTTTTTGTTTTTTAAGACCTATTCCTTGTTCACTTCCTATGCATATTCTGTGTCCTGTTCATACAGTTTTGGTTACTTTTTCTGATGAATTGTAGTGCACCCGAGCACTGCACACAATAAGTTCATTATAACAACTTCACATACACAAACTAGGAGTATTTTCTGAGCCATTTGAGAAAGAAAGGTCAGTTTTATAGGTTATCAAATATGGTATACTAGATGAATAAAAATGGAATTATGACAACAATTAAAACAGCAGTAACAGCTTACCTCAGAATGTGTAAGATAAATAAGACGTTCAGTCCAAAATTCTTTTTCTTTACAGGTCTGTAAAGTTAAACCAATGGGACCATGAAAAATGATTTGACCTTTCTCTGTTGGCCAGTAATTTGGATATTTCTGGAAGATATAAAATACATTTAGTGAGTTTATCATTGACACAACTATAAATATCTGAAACAACAATCCATTTGATTCAATACATTATATTTTTATGGAAAAGCATTCTTTCTAATTTTGATGCAAGTGATGGCCATGTACAACGATGATGATGGTGAGAGTGGAGGAGATGATGATGATGAAGGGTGGTAGTTAATGATGATAATGTGGTGGTTGTGGTGAGGTTGGTGGTAGTAGCAATAGTGTTGTGTTGGTGGCAGCAATAGTGATGGTAGCAGTAATGCTGATGGTTCAGAGGATAAATATGTAAAAAAAAAAAAAAAAAAAAAAAAAAAAAACCGTCACATTTTGAAGTAACTAGTGTCAGTCTAGTCAACATGCATCAACTCTTTTATTTTTTAATACATTAAAGATAATAAAGAAAATATTCCATTTTGGATGGTGATATTCATTATAGGAAGGATAAATAGATTGTTTACCTTGCCTTCTTCAGCTTCACTAAACAGTTTCACTATAACTTCAGCACCTTGTTCATAGACCATAATCCAAAAGTCAACAATAGTTACATTCAGTGGAAACTGAGTAGCAATGAACTTGGGACAGGATAACACAAGTTCCTAGCAACAAATATTTAAAAAAATAAATTAAAATTCATAAATTACAGTCAAAAGGTTAACAGTACATCAAGAGTTGATTGCTTACTGAAGAAAATCTGTTAGAAAAGTCTTCATATTTTCATCTATTTATTACCATATCCAGAAGGGCAAAATATATTTAAGAAAAAGAGCAACAAAAACAAAAAAAAAAACATATCTGTCACCATTTCAAATTCCAGCACAAGCTTCTTCCTTGCTCACTATCATTTTCATCATATGCAGATTTCAAATGTTTTCATATGTGGTACTGAATAGGTGGCATTATCATATGCATCTGCAGATGATGATATGAATAAATAAATTTTGCATTTTCCAAGGGATTTTTTCAGCATCCAATCAAATCTCAAAGTGCTTTTTAAATATTTTAGTTAATGCATTGCTAACCTTTAGCAATCATTTCAACAATCAGAAATATACAAATACACACATCCACGCAAAAATACACACATGCACGCACACACATTATCCAAGTAATAAAATATAATTTAGCTTACATCTAACCAACTAGCATTAATATAATCATCTTTCTGGCTTGTTAACAAGACTCGAGAATCATCATCTGGAATATAGTAAAGATTACACATGTATAAGTTACTATTTGAAATTATCTAGCCCAAGGGTTCTCATCTAGGGTCCATATAAGATTTTTGGGGGATCCACAGATGCAATACAGTAAATTGGGGGGAGGGAGCATGGTAATTTTTCTGGGACCATGAAAAAAAATTTTGATTCAGACCAGTAAAGTTAATGTGCAAAAAATTGGTTATATGTCCACAATACACAAAATATTTTAATTAGTATACAAGTCTTTAAATACTTAATTATAAAAATACAATAGGACTTTTTAAACATCAAATGACTATGGGGGTCCGTCCAAGTAAAATAGGAATCAAAGGGTTCCATAGGTAAGAAAATAGTTGAGAACCCCTGATTTAGCCAATTATTTTAGTGTTACACATGCCAGAACTCATTCTATTCCTAACATTATTTATTGCATTCTTTTAGTAATTAGTTGTTATTTGAAAGGTTTTTAGAATTTTATTTAAAAACTAGAAGTTTCTTAACTGCCTATACAGTTTCAGAGTTAGATAACAATTCCAGAATGAGCATTTATTATCATGTAGTGATGTACTCATAGCTTTCCCAGTGTAAAACATGTAAGAGATCAATGTATTTAATGACATCTCTTTAGGTATCCCTTTCTAACATGGACTGAAGTACAGTTAAGATCCAGCATAATGCAATGCCTACTTGCAATATACAATAGATGGAAAAGGGAATATAGACACAAAGTAGGCATTTAGCTTATTGTACACTTCAGATTGTAGGCTCATGTTAAACATCTCAAAACTATCTGTAAACAGATAATAGCACAAATTTTTCTTAGTTTCTAAAATGGTTTGAGGGTTGTATATAATAACTCCAGGATTTGTTTTACAAGTCTCTGAATAAGAATTCAAAAAGTTTGGATAATTTATAAAACAACCATTCAAGCATGGTCATTGCCAATGCCGCCTGATTGGCTCCCATGCCAGTCGCATGTAAAAAGCACCCACTACACTCTTGGAGTGGTTGGTGTTACGAAAGGCATCCAGCTGTAGAAACCTTGCCAGATCAGATTGGAGCCTGATGCAGTCTTCTGGTTTGCCAGTCCTCAGTCAAACCATCCAATCCATGTCAGCATGGAAAGCAGACGTTAAACAATGATGATGATGAGTACAAGTCAGCTGATGTGTACAAGAGAGATGTAAACTGGGTGTCACCAGCTGACAGTAAAATTGCAATGGAAGAATATCTACGATTATGGAAGATGAAGAAACACATAAGAAGCAATGATCTCAGGTCTAAGGATGTTAAACCCTAGAGAGTGCTATTAAGTTAGACATGGCCTGGGCCTATACTGGCCGAAAGTTTTCAAAGTAGAGATAAAACGACATAGGCTGATGCCTAAATAATGTTGATGATGATAGTTACGGAAAGGAATGTCACATGTAGTAACTTAAAAAAATATTTCAGGTGTCCTTTAATTTGCAGACAAATATGCTTTGCTATAAAAGAAAAAGAACCAGCATAATATTTATGACAGGTAAGACTATATGACTATTAAAAGACAGGCACCTTATCTATTTAATTAAGGGTTTTTAAGTAGTATATTGAGAAATCATGCTTACAAGGCATAATATCTGGGTCTCTATTCTTCATTGCATCACAGCGAGCTGCAGCCATAGACCGTTTCCGGCTATCCTTTTCTTGTTCATCACAGAGTTCCTGCAATTTGAAAAGTAATACAAAAATGAAAAATAAAAATAAATACAAAATCATAAAAGTATTAACAAGTACTCTATGCAGCAGGTGTTCTTATAAATCTGGAAAGAGTTTCTGAAGAGTCATTTATTATTAATCATGGGATAACACAATACTATTGATATTAACCATCTCATCTCTTGTAGCCCATGACAGAATTTGAACTTAGCACTTTGAAATAAAAAAAACCCTTCACAAATTTCTGCAATGAGCTGTGCTACTTTAGAGTATTCATTTACAAGAACCCCTTAAATGAAGAATAAGAAGTTAAGCAAAGTCTATAGTACCGTTCCAGTCGTGGTTGTAGCTAATTCAGTCCACTTATACTACTAATATCCTTAAATGTGAACATTATATATTACTTTGCTTCCGATAAATTTATAGACCAAGAAAAAAATCCTTAATCTTTAAATGTAACTATCACCAAAAGAATGATATTCTGAAATCATTATTCTTCTGCCTTATGCTTCGACAACAAAATAGATACAAATATAAGAGCACAAAGTATATGTGCAGACATGGCAGAGTGGTTGAGAAGCTGGCTTCCTAAACATGTAATCTCATATTCAGTCCCACTATGGCACCATGAACACATCTACTATAACCTCGGGCCCATCAAAGTCTTGAATGGATTTGGAAGATGGAAACCAAAAGAAGCCTGTTGTGTGTGTGTGTATATCCCTGTCTTGATGTCATGTGATGATTGTTAATGAGCATCACCATCATATAACTGATGTTTGTTTGTTTCCTGTCTTCCATGAAAAACTTGTCTGATTATGGGAAATATTACCTTGCTTGGAAACATGTGAAGGTTGGTGACAGGAAGGGCATCAAGCTGTAGAAAATGTGCCTCAACAAATTCCATCTAACCCATAAAAGCATGGAAAAGTGGGAATTAAAAGATGATTAAAATGTTTAAGGAGATTCAATATAATTAATAGTAAAACACTTTACTATTTTCAGTTTGTATTGTGATGGTTGTATTAATAGAGTTGCCTTATGAAATTATTGGTCATTTTTGATTTTATAGGAAATTTACAAATTGGGCAATAACCACCTTTGATCTATTCATATAGCACTGGAATATAAATAAGAGAAATGTCAGAAAGATATGCAATGGGAACTCTATCATGGAGTCTTTATATTATCAGTACCAAACTTAAGTTATAATAATAATAATAATGAACTTATTATATACAGTGCTCAGGTGCATAACAACTCATCAGAAAAAGTAACCAGAAGAGCATGAACAGAGTATACATAGAACATACACAGGAAGTGAAAAGTGAATTAAGTCATTTAAAAAAGTTGGGGGGGAAATCAGGAAGCATGGATACTTTGAAGGATGTAGTGTCCCAGCAGCAAACAACTGATGGGCGTAGTTTATAATAGGTGCTTTTGTTTTTAACTGTTTGTTATATTTTCTCTATTTTGGTAACAAAGTCACTTTTTTTTTAAATCTAAGATATCAATCATAAAGATTCTAAAATATGAAATACTATGTTGGAACACTACTACTTATGTTAGATATCTGACAATAGCATCTCACTGTACTGATTAGCAAGTATATGTTACTTCCATCCTGGAAACAGTTTGATTAGAAAAGATGTCACCCAATACTTAAAATAGACATCTAAATATACTTCAATCACACTATAGAATTAACAATGTTAAACCATATTACTACCATTCTCATCAAGTCCTATAACCAAACAGCATCTTACAGGACAATCTTCATTGAAATGTCTTTTTTTATACAACAAAAACAGTGATATAACCCAAAAGAGTGACTATTAATTAGAAACAATACATTTACATTCAAGTAGCTAGCTTAGATCAGTAGAACTCAATAATTGGTAGGCCAGTTCCCTAATTTTACTGAAGAATGTTTTGAAAGTTATTTTAATGGCAAGCTAAATTTTGTGCAGTGGTTTTATCATCCATATTTCCTTGTACTATTTCATCCATTATCTGTCTCCCTTCAGATAAAAAGTGTGGATTAGTGCCCTGCCTGTTAAATTTTTATGGAAATGGCTAAAGACAGGGATTTACATAATAAAATCCTATTAGACCTTGGTGAATTATCAGTCATGTCTCTGCTCATTAATAAAATGATGTCATATTTTAATCCTGACAAAGATTTTTTTGAAAATAAGTTTAAAATATTGTTTAGATGTCTTATTTCTAAGAAAAATAATGACCCCCCCCCCTCTAAACACTCAGTACCCCAATAGCATCCCCTTGACATTTCTTCCTAATTGTGAACTCACAAACACCCCTAAGTGAGCATTACCACCTCAGTTAAGAACCACTGGATTAGCAGATTCAGAAATGAAAAGTATGAATTGGTGCTAATTGTTGAGGATTTTTATAATCTTTCACAGCTATAGACATCTTTCATCTAATTAGTCAATGTGTTGTTATTGTTGTTTAGTCCAAATCCAGCCTTGATGAAGCAGAGAAATGAACAAAGGCATTCCAACCATGGCCATCCCATTTTTATTCAAACAACAGATCTTGCACTAAATGGACTATTTTCCAAAATTGTACAATGTGATTTGAGGGAGATCTGGCTGCTATTTCTTGCAGATCAAAGAACCACAGAGAAGCTCTCTCACTGGCTCAACCATGGCATATTTTACAAAGACTGACCAGCAGTCTAAGCTCTAAAGCACAATTTTAACTAATCAATATGCCACTACTCTGAAGAAAAATTTAAAAAACTATTAAATTTATAAATATACTTTCTTCTGGATGTATGAGTTAAACAAAGATGGAGAAGATGCAAACAACAAGTTGTGTATTTACATCCACTAGAATAAGAATAGGATAGGGAAAATTCAGAGAGTTTTTACTACTGTTGGCAACCAAAGGTCTCTCTCTCTCTCTCTCTCTCTCTCTCATTCCAAATGACAGGAAGATTGTATGATGCATGTATATGAACAGCAATACTATATGGTAGTGGGACCTTTTTTTTACACACACACACCACACACACACACACAGAAGTAAATAGACACCCTTGTAATTGTTAAAATTTAAGTCTGAAATTATATTTTCAAATTATTTATTATAATGTGAATATGTAATATTTAGTAGACAAACCCTTGGCATTTTTCAATGCGAGGACCCTACTGGGCATGCTAGTGATCAGATGATGAATATTCTCTTCAAGAATTTCTTCCAAGTTTCATGCAGTAATCTCAAAAGATATGGCTTTGAGGACACTTGTTCTTTTTACGAAGTTTCCTGCTTATTATGCCCCACAGGTATTCAATAGGATTCATATCTGATGACTAGCTTGGCCATGGAAGCTTCTTGATGCCATTCTCTTCCAACCAATTCTGGGTCTGTTAGCCGTGTGACAAGGAGCTTCCATAAAGTGTCTTCTTCAATCACTTCACCACTAGAGAAGATTGGGAGGACTCCCTTCTGCAATATGGACACATATTTGAGTTTATTTCCTTCACGCTCCACAAGCTCTGATCAACTATTTCTCCAAATTGCTCCCCAGACCATGACAGAATAGCCACCGTGTTTCATTGTTGGCTGCAATCTTTTCACATCAAATTCTTGACCACAGAATCTCCACACCCACACTATTGCTGTCAGAAAATACAACAAATCTGGACCCATCAGAGAATATGACAGTGTCCCAAAATGCTAGTGGCCTCTCCACCATCTCACTGGCCCAATTTCTTCATTTGATATTGGCTTGTCGAAGAAGTGGCTTCCTTCTTGCTGCTCTTCCATAGTAGCCAAGTTTGTGGAGATACCTGACAGCTGTTCAGGGACTGAAATCAACTTGTTCCACTATATTAGAGGCCTTGCAACAATGATTATCCTCACACTTAGTAAAGAGAAAGGTCCTGTCAGAGGGCCCTGGTTGCTCTGGGCAAGGTGATGTGGACTCCTTCCTCTCTCTGGTGAATTGCACAATCACTATTAACTATAGAAAGTGGGATCCCAAGGTTTTGTGATTTTACACTGGCAAAATCCACCTTCAGATTGACTAACAATAAGGCCTCTTTGAAATTTGGACAGTTCTAAGGCTTCTTTTACATGTGGCATGATTAAACAGTCACATATAGAAACTGAACCATATGTCAATTAATAAAAAATATATACCTTTTCAAGTTGAAATAAACATAAAACGATGTTTTATGGGGTGTCTATTTACTTCTGTTATGTATGTGTGTGTATATAAGACAGAGATAGAGACAGAGAGAGCTGCAAGATAGGCAGGCAGTAGATGATTTATTAAAATACACAACAAGGCAACACTAAAAGGTGAACATGTCAGCCAAAAACTGTTCAGTTTACGCTTGACTTTATATCAGGTGATGCTTATTATGCAACTTCTTAATTACAACAACAAAGATGGAGGTGATGGTGACTGTGGTGTTAATAGATGCAGTTGGTTGTGGTGAGGGTGGTGGTGTGGTGATGATTGTGCTGGTGTGTGGTGATAAGTTCATTGGAACAATGATACCAGACATTTGTTGATTGTATACTGGGTGGAGGGAGTAGTATTAATGGTGTTGGTGATAGGGACAGTGGTTGCAGAGGACATGTGAAGGCTATAGAGGAATGGTGCTAGTATGCTCTGGTGAATGTGAAATGTAAGTGTACATGTGCAACAGAGTGCAGGTGTATTGGAAGGAAAGTTAGGTGTAAGAGGAATTAGATACAGTATGCAAGATAGAAGACTGCTCTGGTTTGGTCATGTGATGAGGATGGATCTAGACAGCTGCATTAAGAAAAGCCAATCACTCAAAGTGGATGAAATTAGTGGAAGATGGAAACCTAAGAAGGCATGTGGCAAAGAATTGAAGGCCAATCTTAGGATCCTGAACCTTAAGGAAATGACAAAAGACCAAGATATCTGGTATCTTGCTGTACTCAAAAAGACCCCCATAACCACAGCAAAATTATTAATAATCTCCCACCCCCAGCTAAAGAGGGTTTTGCCTTGATGTGCCCTTGTGCCAGTTCATGTAAACAGGAGCCAGCACACATGGTAAAATGGTTGTTGTTAGGAAGAACATCCAGCTGTAGAAATCAAGCCAAATTAGGCTGGAACCTGGTACAGCTTTCCAGCTTTGGTCAAACTATCCAACTCATGCCAGCATGAAAAACTGATATTAAACGATGATGCATTAATCTTTGAATAGTACATCATTTATATATAAATGTATTTATAAACATCCATATATAATAAATTCATAAATAAACATCCTTTGACTAATGTATGTATGTGTATTCTTTGAATAATCTCATTTTAATAACTAATTTACTTTTTTTTACATTTACTGTATTTAAAAAATCACATTACTGAACTGAATGGTAAAGCTTCCCCTCATCAACTGACTTCAAACACTCACTCCCCAGCCGATTCTTTCTGGATCTTCTTTCACTATCACAATGTTCTCTACATTAGCTAGAGAAAACAATATTTTGCCTGTCTTCCTGTGTTCTAAACTCCACATTAAACAATCAGCCACTTTACTTTCTGTATATTTACCAGAATAAAGTATTGGCTTCCTTTTCCTGTGCTAAAATATATATAAGAGGAATTTAGTCAATTCTATCAACTGCAGTTTATTTACAAGAAATTATGAAATGATAATTTTTTAAACTTTTAAGCTCATCTCAAGAAAGGAATACATTATTGATATAATTCCAGTAAACAATCAGTTTTGGAAGGGTTAAAACTCTGCATTAAAAAAAAAAGCAGAACATAACTTCAAACCTTACTAATCACAATAGTACATAGACACTTATGAAGTAGATATTAAGATATTTCCTGTAAAAACAGAATGTAGTCAATTAAATCACAGTTAATACATTTTAACATTCACTTTCCATACTTACAAGGGTCAGATGGAATTATTTAAGGTATACTTTCTACAGATAAATTACCCTTCCTATTGCCAACCCTCACCTGTTTCCAAACAAGAGAATATTTTCTCATGGCAGGACATGTTTTCATAGATAGGATACAAAAGACATTTCTTATATGATGGCAACACTCGTTTACAACTATTATTGCACTATGTCAAGAGAGACAGAGTATACACATACACACAATGGGCTTCTTTGAGTTTCAGTTTACCAAACCCAGTCATAAGTCAGTCCAAGGCTATGGTACAAGACATGTGCCCAGACCACCAGTGGAACTAAACCCAAAGCCACATAATTAGGTAGCAAACTTCTTAACAACACAGGAATGCCTGCACCTACATTTTATTGGCTCTAAAAGAAAAGTTCACTCATCTGTCTGAGCCATTTCCAGCAATAATTATCAAGAATTAAGGACACAAACATAATTTTAAAAAAAAGGAGCTAAATATTTAAAACTGAAATCAATTAATCATATAAAATAATATATAATCAATATAACAGAAAAGACAGAACAGAGGCATAATTTACTGTAATTAATTTGATACCAAACTTTTCTGAATTTAAATCTTTGTGGAGTCAATTTTTTCAATAATATCTTTGATTCAATTCTATAGAAAGTAGTAATAGACTGGAGTTAACTTAATTATAATCTTATTTGTCAAGCAAATCAATATGATCAATATGCATAATATTATTTACCATATAAAAAATGCTTTCCTATCATATGAAAATATCAAAATGTAAAAAGATTTAAGAATAAAGAGATAATTACTTTCCAAATAGAGTCAAGAGGACTTGGTCCATTTAGGGTAGGTTTAGAAAGTCCTTGAACAACTTTCTCAAATTTCTCTACTTCTATCACAAATTTATCAAGAGTTTCTTTGTCCTGGTAGGGATCTTGTTTCTGAGCTAATTTCATTGCATTGTTTTTGATGGCCTCTTCTTTTTGCTGTTGAATTTCTTGTGGTGTAAGTACTTTAGGTGTAAGAACAATGTCTGCTATTGTTGTCTCTCGTACGTTTTCAGGGCTAGAAGACAAAATATCATCCAGAGATGAAACAGTTGATCCAGACCATTGACGACTTAGTTTGGGAGGATTTAGGATATGTGAAGAAACTTGCGTTGCTGGTTGAGATTGAGATGTGGTCACAGACTGCTTGAAAGTGTGTTGAGGTGATGGTTGGCCTGGGCCAGAAGTTTGAATGTTTGAGTTTTGAACTGTTGTAAATTGTGGTTGGATAGTGACATTTAGATCAGCTGATGTAATGATAGTGGATGAAGGTGGAGTGTACTGAGATAATGGTTGCTGAAGATGTCCTGCACTGACATCAGAAAGAATCTGATTGCCAGACTGCTGTTGAGAAGAAGGTCCTTGAACTGAGCTTGTAGCCATTTGTTGAAGGTTGCTCTGTTGTTGGCCAGAAGTAACTTGTTGAGTGTGAGCAGGTTGTAGATGGCCTTGTGATGTTCCAGATGTAATCTGTTGCTGAGATTGGTTCTGTAACATATTCGGGTTACTCTGTTGTGTTGGCTGTCTGGGTAGTACCCCTTGTTGAGCAACAATTTGCTGGGGATGGCTGGGTGTTATTCCAGGTTGCATTTGTTGCTGTTGCAATGGTGGAACCTGTGTAGTCATACCAGGTAGATGTTGCTGTGAAAGTGGTGCCACATTTGTAGAAAGTTTCTGTTGGAAATTTGGATCCTGTTGTTGCTGTTGTGGTTGCACTGTAGAAACTCCAGTCATTCCTTGATTTGGATGTGACTGCATTACCCCCATCGTATTCTGTTGCTGCTGAAAAGAGCTTTGAGTAGAAGGTGGCTGGATCTGTGAAGTTCCTGATTGTAATTGCTGCTGTGTAGCTTGGTTTTGTTGAACAGGTGATGGCATTCTAGCTGTAGCCATCTGCTGAGAATGATCAAGAATAGTTGGTTTTGCTGCTTGAACTGAATAAGATTGAGAGTAAGGAGTTTGATGTGAAGATCCTGCAAGGATCTGTTGATTAGCTGTCATTTCTTGAGAGGGTGTTTGGTTATAAGTGTGCTGAGGAGAACTTTGGGGTACTGCTGGTGATTGAAATCTAGAAGAGATAATCTGTCCTGGTTGAGGCTGACCTATCACTTGTTGGTGACTTAGACCACCATACGATTGGTTGGGTATCCACGTCTGTTGTGAAGGAGCTTGCGGCTGATTTTGCTTCCATTGGTTAGGAATTTGTGGAGGTAAACCTGGTGGTTGTAGACCTAAAAAGCAAATATTAAAAATTATTTGATATGTATTTAATTTTTTAAACAATTCAAAAAGTAAATTGTCACAGACATTACTTTAACCCTTTCGTTACTATATTTCTGACCAAAATACACCCCTTATGTGTTTCAATTAATTTCTAACGTAATCATAAATTTAGTCTGATTTCATTAAACAACTATAACTTTTTTATTTATCAATATATTTATGTGAATTTTGGAAGATAATTTAATGAAATGTTCTCAACCAATTCTATACTATAATTTTTGTCACAAAGTGACTCTAATTGCAGGTAGATACAGGTAAATTCAACAATATATAAAATTATTAAAATTTTGTTCAAACATCGCTATAGAAAATGGGTTATTAGCTAATATTCAATTGGGTATACAACAAAATTTTACGATAGAATTTGTTATTCTGGGTAACTTTCTGATACCCATAATATTTATGGCAAAATAGGCCTTAATTTCATTTAAGGTTGTGGGAAACCACTAACTATCCTTTCTTTCGCTTTGTTTACGTTTAGCGTAACAGTTCGTTTCCGCCGTAATGATTTCAAATGGGCTCATTCGAAAAAGTAAAAAGAAATAGTCTAAGGCTTTACTCTTCTGGGAAAGTCTGTGGCTTGGTCCAGTTTCTTCAGAAAAATCACTGAAAGAAACAGTTTTTAAATTTTCACTCCATTCAGGTGCCAATTCATTTTCTTTATCGTTGTCGGAGCTCTCAGATTCACTGTTTTCACTTTTGGAAAATGAAACATCAGATTCATTATCAAATACTACATGCTTTTTTTTTTCAGTCATAGAGTTAGATTTATGAAGGTCTTCAGTAGAAAATCCTTCGAATTCTGACTCGCTGCTTGATATAATGAAATTCGTATCAATTTTTTGTCAGAATTACAAATTTTGAAAACACAATAGGAACAAATTTCGTAAAAAAATCTCCCATAATTCACGGAATTAAAATTACACTTCGATTTTTGTACAAAACTGTAGTTGAACTGTTTACGAAGTATAATACGTGTTTTCACGAATGTACTAAAGAGATTTACTCTGATATTCTCATTTAAATATGAATAGGTAAATTCGGGCAGTTTGGGGCGGCTTGGTCACATTAACCAAAATTTTTTCGGGCGGTTTGGTAACGAAAGGGTTAAAGAATGGATAAAAAAAAAAAAAAAAACATGCTCAATCCATTTGTTTTAAGATCTCCCCCACCTCTCTCTCTCTCTCATATGTTGTAAGATTCTCAACACACACAGTCTACATTACAAACAGTCTCTTTTTCTTTTTGCAATAGAAAATGTAGAAAGTGATGGGAAAGTATAAATTGCAAAAAAAGAACAACCAAATTATTTATCACCCATCATCTCTGTATGTACTTTAGCTGCTATATTTTCTACTAACAACACTGATTAAGACACCAAAATAACAAACTAATATACTGCAGTTGCTGAGTCATCTGAGCTGTTTATAGCATTCATTCTCTGAATTCAAAAATACAGGTGCATCTTGTTAGCCTGCCAGAAATCCCTCTACACATTTTAATGAATCTAGTAATTGCAATGCATATCAAATGGATTATCTACTTAATCTTCTATATCAAACTTCTCAGTTATTCATATGAATTTGTGGTGTCTGTCACTAATTAGACTTTGGTATTGGGTATTCAGACCTTTGGGTATTCAAACAGTTAGGCCTTTGATTAAACCATTCTAATCTCTTTTAGAACATTTGGCTTCTCTTTTTTTTTCTTTTTTTGAAGCATTTGAAACAGATTTTGAAATAAAAAGGACGTTAACATATAAAAGTTCAAAAGGTCTTAAACTCCTGCATTATTGATTCAACAACAATAATGAATAGTAGGGGAGTGATTACAGAGCCCTGGTAAAAGGCTCTTACAAATGATGCATCTACACCCATTTTCCTTAACAGCCCAAAACTAAAGAATATAAGACAGACTCTTTTGAAGACCTTGTCCAGCACAGTAGATGCATAGTGCAATTGTTATCAGTTTGCTTAGAATTTCACATGCGGTTGTTCCATCCAAAATATGACAACTGCCAATCCAGAAATAACACTTGAGTGGGAAGTCAAACAGTATGCATTTATGTAAATCTAGTTTTGGTGACAGTAAGTGAAATGCATTGGACAGATCAATGACAATGGTTAAGACCAACATCAGAGTCACAAAATTATTGATTTTAAAAAATGACATGGGAAATTAGCAATAAACATAATGACTATCAAAACTGATGATGGTGACAGATGCAGCAACAGACAACGACCATGACAGACCTAAGAATTGCAACAAAGCAAAACGAAGTAATGACAAAAACAAATATGGAGTTAATAATAAATATGACAACAATACAAATTGTGGCAAACTGGTTCAAGTGTATTTACACTGAGATGATAAAATTGCTGACATACTCACCAGCTGATGATGACATAGCAGATGGCTGAGCTGTCGGAATGTGTTGCAGTGGCTGAGCCTGTGGATGGAGTTGAGGCTGGGCTTGTGGTTGGTGCTGTGGTGGGAGCTGGGGCTGGGCCTGTGGTGGGAGCTGGGGCTGAGCCTGTGGTGGGAGCTGGGGCTGAGCCTGTGGTGGGAGCTGGGGCTGAGCCTGTGGTGGGAGCTGGGGCTGAGCCTGTGGTGGGAGCTGGGGCTGGGCCTGTGGTGGGAGCTGGGGCTGGGCCTGTGGTGGGTGCTGGGCCTGCGGTGGGAGCTGGGGCTGGGCCTGTGGTGGAAGCTGGTGTTGGGCCTGTGGTGGGAGCTGGGGCTGGGCCTGTGGTTGGGGTGGAGGCTGAGGCTGCCCCTGAGGAGGATGATGTCCTGTGAAAGTAGGATGCTGTTGGCCATACTGTGATGTAGAACCAGGAGGATAGTTCATATGAGCAGGCTGCTGTGGCTGCTGAGGTTGAGACACATGTTGCAAGGGTACATTGCTCATATACTGACCAGATGGATGTCCACTTCCAGCTGCCAGCTTAGATGGTGATGCCCATGGCATAGGTTGATTCTGTCCAACAGCTGGGCTAGTTACACCATAGCTGCCAGCTGAATGAATGTAACTCATTGAAGATGCAGCTGATGGATGCTGTTGGCTTGCATTAGGCATCTGGTACTGTGTGTGTGAAGGACTGTGTGTAGGATCCATATTTGGATTCCATCTTTGAGTTGGCACCTGACCTTGTGAAGCAGAAATAGGCTGGGCAGAAGGTATTTGGTAAGGGGCAACTCGGGTACTACTAGGGTATTGTTGCTGAGCAACCATTTGACCATAAACAGGCTGCTGTGTAGGTGGACCAGGCATGTGGCTTTGTTGATTGGGTGTGGTCCTCGAAGGAGAAGAATAACCTGGCTGTGATACAGAGAACCTGTCACCATAAGGATGTTGCGATGGTGATTGTGAACTATAAATTTGTGGTTGTGGGTGAGTTGCAGCTGTGGATGGAGGCATAGAATAAGGAATCTGCTGTCTTTGGTGTTGTTCTGAAACATTTTGACAGTAAACCTGTTGATAGCTATATAGATCAGGATACATAGAATCAATATGGCCAGCTGGAGCTGCCTGATAGTTTGTAGCAGGTATTTGCTGCTGGTTAGGATAGTGAACAAGATGAGCACTTTGAGGTAATGCACTGGGAACACTGGTACTAGCTGAGTACTGCTGAGATTGCTGTACATCTTGAGAATGATAGTACTGTGGCCCACCAGCCTGAACTCTTGAAGTATTAGGAAAGTTTGCAGGATCCTGAAAACAAAAGCAATGAATATCAAAATACCATATTTCATAATGTCGTTATTTTCGTGAAACATTAAATTGCAAATACTTTTTTATCACATAAAATTATACTATTTTATTACATTATATTACTAATGTCACTAACAACTTATTACACTGAAATTCATGTTTCAAAGATCAAAAGAGATTGTGCATTCCTATACCATTTTAAAAAATATGTAAGAAATTGAGAGAAGAGCTTTTATTCTGAAAAAAATTATTTAGAATATTTACTCTATAAACAATTTATTAACAAAATCAATAAAGACACTGCAGTTTAAGATTAGCTACAAATATCCTTTTCAAAATTTCTACAAAATTAGAAGAGACTTTAAACCCTTTACTGTTTAAACCAACCAAGATTAAATTTTTTCCAAAACATTTATCAGCTTAAATAGAGTTTTCATTTAAATTCAGCTTCAAGATAGTTTACATAAATCTAATGGTGAAGCCAATTAAAGTCAAATATGTTTCATTAAAATTCTATAAACATGATTACATAGACACAATCTGTTTCTGCCCTCCATTTTTCGTTTTTGTTGCTTTTACATATTTTACATCTGTTTTTACATGTCTGTACAGGGATTAGGAGTGGACAATAGACTTGGTTTAAGTTGTTTACAATTGCCGTTAGACGTTCTTCCTTTCACTGCAAAGCAGAAACAGACTATTGTGAAGGAGGCAATATAGAGCAATGTCCTGAGAATGCAATAAATGACTCATGATCATGTCATTCAACATGCATTTTCTTTTCTGACAAACTCATTTATTATAAGCTGCATTTGCTTTGCTGTTATTGTTGGTAGACACAAATTTGCTTTCTAGTCATTTTATTTATGCACTCAATACTCTTGGACTAGCATGAATATCACAACTCTTATTCCTTGTCCCCTGAAATCAACAGATGCAACCATATTCTCATATTGGAGTGTGGGAAATGAAACCATGAAAAGCCTAGCCAGTAGCTACAGGTTACACTAGTTTATCATAGTAAATATTTAACTGGGGTCTTTTTTGTGGTTTTTTTGTCAAGTACAGGTAAAAACTCATTCTTAATCTCAGTTTGGACCTAAACAAGCAAACCTAAACAGCTTTATGAATCTAGAACTATATGCAATGTGACCTTCAATTTTTTTTTTTTATAAAGTAAACTGCCATTGGAAGGAATCCGATTTCTATTTCTAATAGATTGAAGCTCCACTGAAAGCTTAGACCAACAACTGTCAAACTTATTTTGGTAAAACAAAAACAAAAAAACTTGTGATTTTTCAAGTCACAGATCCCATAATTTCACACACAACTCCATCTACTTTTACTAAAACATTAAATAAAATTTTTCAGAGAAAAATTTTATTCATGTAAAAAATATAACTTATTACTTTGAAAATGGTGATCAGCAAATTTTTATCAAATTTTATTTAAAAACATCTGATTTGAAGGAAACACAGACCTTTTTTCAAGGGACTCACTTTGAGAAACACCGATTTAAACTAACCCCTTCCCTTAAAACTGCTGGTTTTGTGCCTAGATTAGAAAATGATTATCATCAATAATTCATGTATCCAATGCCACTTCTACAGTATTCACTGCTGTCAAATGCCCTGTAACTTCTCTCCTTCGTTAAATAGGTTATCTACTTGGTGATAAGATTTGTCTTCTTTCAGTGATGCCTAAATAACTAAAACGTTTCTAAGTAGTGGTTATGTAAGTATGAGTGAAAAGCTACTACATTTGTGATGTATGCATAATAAAAACACATTTAGGTCTATGTAATCAAAATTTGAAAATATCTGTAAGAGTGCATTATACAGTTCACGTATGGGAAAGTGAGTACTGATTAATATTATTTCCCTTGTAATTAATTCCCACAATATTTCTTTTGATTACAGATTTATTTAGTATGTGACTACTTGAGTGTTTCTAAATGTAAGTATTGAGGATTTGAATATGGGAGATGTAATATTTTGTACTGTTGAAATTACTTGATTTAAATAAGTGAATAAATAATTAGCTTGAATGTAAAGAAAGGTTGGTCTTTCAAAAATTGCCACTTGTAATAAAGTCCAACCTTAAAAGGGGGTTCTTTTTCAACGAAATATTCTTAGCTGCTACACCCTAGCAGTTGAGGGAACCTGTGGAAGAGGTAGACCCAGGAAAACCTGGGACGAGGTGGTGAAGCACGACCTTCGAACTTTAGGTCTCACCAAGGAAATGACTGAAGACCGAGTCCTATGGAAGTGTGCTGTGCATGAGAGGACCCGGCAGGACTAGTCAGGCCATATCCCGTGGCCCCTACCTGGGACGTAGTCGATCCACCTGTGCATACCTTCCTTCTTGTGACACTTGTGAAGACCTGCTGAGGCAAGTGAAAATCAATGCGGTGGGCACATGACAAACACCATCCGATCGTGGCCGTTCGCCAGCCTCATCTAGCACCTGTGTCGGTGGCACATAAAAACACCATCCGAAGACCCGGCAAGACCAGTCAGGCCATAACCCATGGCCCCTACCTGGGACGTAGTCAGTCCACCTGTGCATACCTTCCTTCTTGTGACACTTGTGAAGACCTGCTGAGGCAAGTGAAAATCAAAACAAATCAAAATAGATGAACATCAATGGAATTTGTATCTTTGTGGTACCAGTGCCGGTGGCACGGGGCACATAAGAAAACCATCCGAACGTGGCCGTAGCCAGTACCGCATCGACTGGCCTCCGTGCTGTGGGCACGTAACAAGCACCATCCGATCGTGGCCGTTTGCCAGCCTCATCTGGCACCTGTGTCGGTGGCACATAAAAACACCATCCGAGCGTGGCCGTCTGCCAGCCTCGTCTGGCACCTGTGTCGGTGGCACATAAAAACACCATCCGAGCGTGGCCGTCTGCCAGCCTCGTCTGGCACCTGTGTCGGTGGCACATAAAAACACCATCCGAGCGTGGCCGTCTGCCAGCCTCGTCTGGCACCTGTGTCGGTGGCACATAAAAAACACCATCCGAGCGTGGCCGTTTGCCAGCCTCGTCTGGCACCTGTGTCGGTGGCACATAAAATCACCCACTACACTCTCGGAGTGGTTGGCGTTAGGAAGGGCATCCAGCTGTAGAAACACTGCCAGATCTGACTGGACTGGTGCAGCTTTCGGGCTCCCCAGACCCCAGTTGAACCGTCCAACCCATGCTAGCATGGAAAGCGGACGTTAAATGATGATGATGATGATGATGTTTGTTGTTACATGTCAAAGTGTCATCCCAGTTTGGAGTCCTCTTCATATTCAATGATATATGGTACAGTGTGCAGTTAAAATTGTTTTTAGTAATTAAAGTGAAGGCAAGTGGCTTAGTGGTTAGGGAATTCAGCTCATGACCATAAGGTTATGAGTTCAATTTCCAGCAACACAGTTTCCTTGAGCAAGACATTATTTCACATTGTTCCATTCCACTCAGCTGGCAAAAATGCATAGTACCCATATTTCAAAGGGCCAGCCTTGTCACATTCTGTGTCAAGCTGAATTTCCCCAAGATCTATGTTAAGGGTACACGTGTGTGTGGAGTGCTCAACCACTTGCACGTTAATTTCTTGAGCAAGCTGTTCTGTTGATCAGATGAAGTGGAACCCCTCATCGTTGTAACCAATGGAGTGCCAGCAAGTAAGTAATTAAAACAGTATTAGGTGGTATCTTATTTTTTACTCATTTCAGTCATTTGATTGTGGCCATGCTGGGGCACTGCCTTGAAGGGTTTTTATTTTTTTAAAGTCAAACAAATCGACCCCAGGACTTATTTTTTTAAAGCCTAGTACTTTTTCTATTGGTTTCTTTTGCCAAACCACTAAGTTACAGGGATATAAACACACCAATACCAGTTATCAAGAGGTGGTGGGAAACACACATTACACACACAGGCTTTTTTCAGTTTTCATCTGCCAAATCCATTCAAGGCTTTGGTTGACCCGGGGCTATAGTAAAAGATGCTTGCCCAAGGTTCCAAGTGGTGGGACTGAAACCAAAACCATGTGGTTAGTTGGGAAGCAAGCTTCTTACCACACAGCCACACCTGGAGCTAGGTGGTAAATTTTTTCAAATTTTTCTGTAGTTGCCTATGGCAAACAGTAAAGAGGAAACTTAAGAGAAACCTCCATAGATCCAATACTTCAAGTGGGTCAATTATATGAATGCCAGTTAAGATAAAACAAGCAATGACTGAAAAAAAAAAAAAAAAAGAAAAGCTTCCTACCTCTTAGAAATTGCAGTCTTCCCTTTAATCCTACTTACACATTCATTTAATTATAGAAAGAATTCAAAATTTAAACAGTGATTTATAGCATTTAAAAAATAGCATATTTAATGATTAGAACAAAATAAAAAGATAAAAATCAAAATATTTTTTGAAATGGGGGCCATTAAAAAAAGGAATCAAAATCTCTACTGGAGTTAAATAGGAAATATATAAATTCTATTTGTTCATTTCATTTGATTGTTTTTTAAATTATCTTCACATCAAAGATATCTTAATTTTTTAATTTTATTTTATTTGAATTTGAGTTTTTTTTTTTTTGCTCATGAGGTTTCCAAAAGGCACTTAAATATTTCAGTGGTTTTTATCTCTCAAGAGGAACTTATTAAGGAAGATCCTACCTGCACATTTGCAGAGACACTGATTCCTTGCTGCCTGTTGAAAGTACTGTTAACTCCAGCAGTGCTAGGCAATACGTGGGAATAAGCCTGAACATCCATAGTCGGTGAAGCAATGGGTGTGGCCACAGCAGAAACGGTATTAGTGGTGTGTTGCTGACGTTGCTGTGGTGGTGGTAGGAGCTGTGGTTTGCATTGCCGAGACTCTTGTTGCTCTTGTGCCACATATGATGGACCTGTAAGTGGCAAAGTTCTACTCATTTCCACAGGAGTACCAGAGGATGGTACTGATATGGCACCAGTATCTGCACTGCTAGGTATTTTAAAAGGAACTGCAGTCACAATAAACTGTTGAGTGTCAGCACTCTGCAAGGGAAAGTAATGGAAAACAAAAGCTCATTTCCATCACAGTCAGACAAATCTAAAAAAGGGAGACATAACAAAATGCGAGTGGTAAACATACCTGGGTGCCTTGAGATATAGATCCTCCCACACCAGCTGGAAGTGCACCACTGCTTCCTCCGTCTCCTTCATGATGCAAGACCACTGATGCTGCAGTTAAATCAGGTAAGCTGACAGAGCCATCAGGTGTTGATGAACCACTAGAGTGGCTATCTGTCTGGCCCTTAGCACCTTTGCCAAAAGTAGCTGGTTTCATATAAGGTAGGTAATCCTTAAGTTTGGGTCCTTCGAAACTTGGTAATGACGATTGTACATTGCTGCCAGGTTTGGGTGCTGCAGGTCTGGATGGGGTTGAAGCTGAAAAATTTAACATATCACAATGAAAAACAAAAACTTTATAGATTCTTATTTGACATTAATCACCTTTCACTATATTAATTGCTCTCAAGAGGAGCAGCTAACTGTAAAATTAAAAATTCAACAATAAAACCTTGATACCAGCCTAGTATATATTTTAATGAATGGTTCATTAATGAAAACAAAAATCAAAACAGCTTTGGCTAATGAATTATTTTCAAAATACCAAAATATGTCTTCATTTTTATTTCCACTTTTCCTAGCTGGTATAGGTTAAATGAAACATTCTGATGCAATCTTAAACCGTCTGATGCTACCAACCTTGTTTCAAAGGGAAGATATTTTTCCCCCTTCCACTAGTCTTCACACATCAAAAACAATGAAACTGCTAGACTATGAGATGTATTGTTTACAAGAGACAAACAAATATGACTGTTGCTTCAGTTACCTCCTCTCTCTGGAATTACTTTCTATTAACATCCTATTTTTCATTCTCACTCAACTTGTACTCTAAATTCATTGCTGTACACATGGCTAACTCTAACCTTACTGACAGCACACTACATATGGGTAGTATGTTTCTGACAAGCTATTCATCTACTACTAGCTTCCCCGGAGACCTGCAGATTACAGAGTAAGGAATCCTGTCAAAGATTTTCTCCAGGTCATAAGTCAAATACTATGACATTCTTTTAGCTAAATACTTCTGCAGTTGTCTTACAAGGTAAAGGGCATCAGTGATATTTCTCTGTGGCACAAAATTGCATCTCCTCTACCATAATTTTGTTTCTAATTTGGCTATAACTGCATAACTTTTATGACCTGGTCCAGCGATTTGATACCGCTGTAATTACATGTAAGGTATTTCCTTTACTCTTGCAGCAACTGACAATAATGCTAGTTATTTAAGTATGACATAATGAGCAATACATAAGAACCATGAGTAAAAGTGGTTTTTAGAGGAAATGACTGTAGTGAACAAGTGAGAACACTACTCTGATACAGACATCAGATGTGTATAAAAGATGACAGCTGGGTAACAAGGTGCCAAATGATCCAACAGGAAGGAACCTGAAGAAGGGAAAGGCTGAAGAAAACAAAAGTTCGTTTAAGAGCTGACCCAGGATGCTGAACCTCAAGGAGATGACAAAGAATCACTACAACTGACAAAATAACACTGGAAAATCCATGCAAACCTAGAAACATGGACATCTAATAATATAATAATTTTTGGATACAACAAATCACTCATGATAAGCTTCAAGTTGCATAGAAAGGATGGATAACAACATACTTACTTTTAGAATTGTATTTATTTTTTATTTGGCCCCTTTCTTCTTCTTGCACTTGGCAGACACTCCGAGTTCGGCGAAGCATCTGCTCAATGCTGGACCCTAGTTTTGTATAAAACTCAAGACCTTTATGAGACTTTGCCAACAAATCTTCATAAACATCATAGCTATTCATCAGTTCTTTGATCAATGTTTCTCGTCTAAATCACATGAAATAAAAAGTTTTTTAAATGGTTAATGCTATTTTGATGGAAAATGAGTTGGGTTGCTTTACATATTCAAATACTTATTCCTGAAAGTTCACTGAATATTTTCTATACCTAATGTCTGCACTGACATGCACAATTAAGGTTGACCTTTCTCACCTCCTAGATATTAAGTAGAGCTATCTCAATAGTGCTGATCTTTTGTGTTCTGTCACTAAGTAGTAATCTTTGACATATGACATGATGACATCTAAGAATTTTCTTTTTGGGAGGGGGGGGTTTATCATAACACATTATTCAAAATTTCAAAGTTTTTAGCACATTTCTTCAGATTCAGCATTGAGAACCAATTTATCAGCACATAAAAATTCTCAAAAGATCTAATTTTGAACTCCTGCTTTTAGAAAAAATATTTTAATATTAAAACTCATAGTTCTTTTTAATTAATTTTCAGATACATAGTACATATTAATAGGTTATAAAAATTGAAACATAACCCTTGACCCTTTTGATACCAAACCGCCCAAAACCGCCCCAAAAAAATTTTGGTTAATGTGACCAAACCGCCCAAAGCCGCCCGAATTTACCTATTCATATTTAAATGAGAATATCAGAGCAAATCTCTTTGGTACATTCGTGAAAACACGTATTATACTTCGTAAACAGTTCAACTACAGTTTTGTACAAAAATCAAAAGTGTAATTTTAATTCCGTGAATTTTGGGAGATTTTTTTACGAAATTTGTTCCTATTGTGTTTTCAAAATTTGTAATTCTGACAAAAAATGGATACGAATTTCATTATATCAAGCAGTGAGTCAGAAGGATTTTCTACTGAAGACCTTCATAAATCTAACTCTATGACTGTAAAAAAAAAGCACGTGGTATTTGATAATGAATCTGATGTTTCATTTTCCAAAAGTGAAAACAGTGAATCCGAGAGCTCCGACAACGATAAAGAAAATGAATTGGCACCTGAATGGAGTGAAAATTTAAAAACTGTTTCTTTCGGTGATTTTTCTGAAGAAACTGGACCAAGTCACAGACTTTCCCAGAAGAGTAAAGCCTTAGACTATTTCTTTTTACTTTTTCGAATGAGCCTATTTGAAATTATTACGGCGGAAACTAACCGTTACGCTAAACGTAAACAAAACGAAAGAAAGGATAGTTTGTGGTTTCCCATAACCTTAAATGAAATTAAGACTATTTTGCCATAAATATTATTATGGGTATCAGAAAGTTACCCAGAATAACAAATTCTATCGTAAAATTTTGTTGTATACCCAATTGAATATTAGCTAATAACCCATTTTCTATAGCGATGTTTGAACAAAATTTTAATAATTTTATATTTTGTTGAATTTACCTGTATCTACCTGCAATTAGAGTCACTTTGTGACAAAAATAATAGTATAGAATTGGTTGAGAACATTTCATTAAATTAGCTTCCAAAATTCACATAAATATATTGATAAATAAAAAAGTTATAGTTGTTTAATGAAACCAGACTAAGTTTATGATTATGTTAGAAATTAATTGAAACACATAAGGTGTGTATTTTGGTCAGAAATATAGTAACGAAAGGGTTAAGTATATAAAAATATAATTATATTTATAATCACAAGGATAACACTGTGACACAATTTTTGTCCATGGGTAGCAACTGTTATTTCCTATTTGCTTACCCCTATAAAGTATGGAAAATGGCTAATATTTCCTTCAAACGTTGCTTTTGTTACATTTATCCAAATCCCAAAGAATCCATCTCAACACATGGCTATGATGCTTACCCACTACTACTGCTCAAAGATGTACATATTGTCAGCCACTAGGGGTATGCTCAAGTGGTTATGGTAAAGTAACTGACAAGCACATCTGTGGGACTGAGCAGAATATTTGCTATAACGATATTTCTGCTTCAGCAACTCAACACTGAATCAAAACATTGATATTCAGGTTACAAAAGCCAAGTTTGAAGGGAATAGTAATCATTTCCTTTGATTTCTTAGAAGCAAATAGAAAACAATACTTACTGACCAAAGACAAAAAAATTAATATTTTGTTACACAGTGAAATTGATAGTATATTGTGTTCCTTAGGCATACTGTATATTTTAATTGTAGCAGGCTACTTTATTGAAAAATATACATCACTCTACCAATATATAATTTATGAATAGTTTGACAGTGAAGATTGGAGGTAGTATAGGACTGGTTTAGTTCATTAAGCAGATAAGTTTCACTTGGAGATATTCTTCAAATCTAGAACTAAAGTAATACTTACTTGACTCTAATCTCGGTTATTGTCTTTCGAGTATTAGCAAATTTTGCATTTGCATTCGTTAAAGCTCGTAAAATATTTTCTTGGGCAGCAAGGTTTTGTTCAATTAAATTGATTGTCTTATCATGCTTTTTCAACTGTTCTTCAAATATTTCCTGGAAATTAGAAATTTGTTTTGTATCCCTTGAATTATTTAGATTATGAGGTTAAAATAAAATATCTAATTTGACAAGTGTAACAAAAATAAAAAATTGAGAGAGAGAGGTTAAAAATATTAAATATTTAAAGTTAACTATTAATGAGGTCAAAGCATTTTCAAATGCCTGAAGTAGACATAAATATGATTTTAAAATGAAGGTTTTCCTCTTTTAAATGTAGAAAATAGTAAATCAACCATTAAAAGCTGTCAAAATCTTGTATTGAAAACCTGACTACATTGCATCATAAAAAAAAAAAATCTAAGCAAATGGTGATAGTTATGAGGTTATGATGAATTTTTAAAAAGCAATTGGAACCAGCAAAATTTAGATACTAGAATAGCAATCAGATTCCAAGATTTGTTAACTTTTAGATTAAACACTTCCAATTCATTCACTACAAAAAAACAACTTTTGAAAATTTAATTACCATACATCGTCTTACAAAATCTACAACTACTTAAGACAAAAAAAAACATATGAGCTAATTACTATCAATATTTTAAAATCTGTTTTTCCTATTGGCATGATTTAAACTAATTACAGTATCTTTGTATGCACCTTATTTCATGCCATCTCATTCCTGAAACCCAATATCCTGACTACTAAACCTAACCACTTCATTCTATACATTCATTAGCTGGCTTCTACAGCAGCACCATTTCACAACACATTTTGCATTCATAATATAATCATCCAGGCATATCAATACAATTTTAAATGCACAAGTATTGACTATTCTTATTTGTATTGATACTGATTCAGGTTGTTATAGAAATCAAAAATGTCTTTATAAAAATGCTGAAGCAGTAACGAATAGATTTCAGAGCACTTTCTGAAATAAAGGAGCTCAATATTTAGTAATGAGTCACATAGATGTTTAACGGTAAATCTTTCAATTTCTAATTAAGACACGAGGACTTGAACTTACTTCATTATATAATATTTCTAGTCATTTAAACCTTTACCATTCAAACCAACCATATCTGGCCCAAATAGTCTCCCTGTTTTGTGTCTGAGCCAGATCCAGCCTTTCACACCAATCTTACAATATCATTCTAAAAATAAATTAGATCACTGAAATCTCGAAGCTACAAGATAATACATGATTAATTCAAAATAATGTGAATAAATAAGAATTACATTTGACAGAGTAATATGAATACTAAAAAGATAAATTGGAGGAATACCAAAAACGATCGGTCAAACAGGATTCCTTACAATAGTCAATTTTGTTCCATCTTTTATAGTTTCTATCAGGCTTTACTTGGCCTTTCATTCTTCCAGAGTCAGTAAAATAACTACTAGCAAAGTTTAGAAGTCAATCCAGTGAACTATGAACTTTCCCTAAAAATTACTGATCTTCTGTAAGAAATTCATATTTTAAATTACTTCAACAATTAAGGTATAGTTTTAACTACACAAGCAGTATATCAAAGCTGTGGTAATGAAACCAGTCTGTGTACTTCCTATAGACTGCATTTTTTTTAAAATTCAATAACCAGACTTACAATTAGATAAGAAATCTACTTAAATAACCTGTTTGTTTGCTTCTTGTGTTACCAACACATTTGTAATATCATCTTCTTGTAGTTTGGTACGAAATTGTTCCTCAAGCATGACACGCTGTGATTTCATCTCGTCCACTTTTGCTAGCAATTTTTTTAGCTCTTTTTGGACAGCTTCCTCTTCCGGATCTAATGAAAATACAAAACCAGATTTATATTTGAAACATCATTATAAATTACAACATTAATTATGTTTACACTTATTTCACTATTTGTTTTTAAATGCTGGTGATAACCTTGAATTCTTTCTCTCAAGTTTTATATTGTTTTGTCATGTCAGTATATGAATGATTATATAGACATAAATAGTCCTTTATCTCTCATCACTTTTCAACAATGTTTACCACCAGCCACATGAAGTATGTGAGCGTTTCATTATTTTCTATGCAGATGATTTACTCCCTGGGTTATGTCCCCTCAGGTTTTTGTTTTTGCACACCAGTGTTTCTGCATAACTATTCTTTGCTCTATATTGACATAGCAAACATGTGAATGAAAAAACATTGAAGAAATCTAATAAAATCAAGATATATCCAGAGCTGTCATTATGTCTGCTAAAGATCAGACTATCTTTACCCTCACTACATCACATATTTCCAATTTCATCTGCATATTTAAGAGAGTAATTTGTTGCACATACATGCTTCAAGGTTAATAGAGTATTGCACTAGCCAATCCTTTACCTCTATAGTATACCAGTTGACTCCTTACAGTTGAAAAGGAGTGACTAGTTGGATATATCCTATTAAAACAAAGTTGCTTCAACTGTGCATGTTGTGTGAGTGCGCGTGCATGAGAGAGAGAGCGTGTGTGCGTGCGAGAGCATGTGTGTGTGTATGCATGCATGAGAGAGCGTGCGTGTGTGAAAGAGTGTGCGTGCGTGAGAGAGCATGCATGCGTGAGAGAGAGCATACGCATGTGAGAGCATGTGCATGAGGTGTGTGTATTGATCCTGTCTTTATTTTCACTATTTGAGCAAATCAGTGACACTGTTTACATTCCCCAGTAAACAAAAGCATCATAGTTCAGATAGTTTCAATGTGTGATGACTATTGCAATGAAAAATTACTTTACTTGAAAAATAAGGGTTGGTGAAAGGAAAAACATCCAGGTCTATAAAATCTACCTCAATCTTGTCTAAAGTATGCCAGCATGGAAAAACCAACATAAAAAAATGAAATGAAACTGATATGAATATACCTAAACGTTTAGATGTCCCAGTTATGTTAGTATGGAATAAATAAATGAATATAAAATAAAAATACCAAAAACTTACTTTTAATGCTGTCGTAATTAGGTAAAGAGTTCTGTATGTCTTCAAGAGGTCCACTGATTAACTTTAAGTTGGCAACATGAGCATTCATTGCTTTGTGAAGATCTTTATTAGATTTACTGCCCCTTGCATGCCCAGACTCATACAATTCACAGTCTTTCTGGATTTGGTTTAGGATTGTCATTGGAGGTCTTTTACCAAAAGTTTTCTGAAGGAGGAAAATGCATAAAAAGAAAGTTGAAATAGATTATGCTGCATTTAATTAGAGAAATTTTTTTTATATCCATTTCCCATGCAATTTAACTGGTTTCTTTTCATGCTTTTTTTTTTTTTCATGACACTAAAACAAATAAATAATAAACAAGGTTCGAGAAATAACTCAATGGATTATTTAAAACAACTTTTGCATGATATAATATATCCCGTGAGCTGCAAATTTTTATGCCAATATATACACAACTAATATCAACAGACAAAAAAAAAACTGATAAAGATTATGAATGACTTTCTAATTGACATGCTAATTGGTTGAGACACTTGTGAAAATTTTCAGGCTTATTTTAATGGCATTCGTGTTGAATGTAAGCAGTCCACAATTATTTACCAGACCTCAAATAAGAGCTGTTTTTAGTCACAAATAGCAATATAATAAGACAGGTGCATTACATACACTTTACATATTTATAGGATTTATTTTCAATTTTTATGCAAGATAATTTTTAAGTATAACAAAAATTATCTCAAAAGATAGCATACCTGATCTATCATGAATTCAAAAATTCTCACAAGTATTCTGCCTTCACCAATAGTATTTTGTGAATTAGATTACACTACATTGAATTAGAGAAATGTTTTACATGCTTCTCATGCAATTCAACTGATTTCGTTTTATGTTTTCTCATAAATGATTCTAGAACAAATAAAGAAATAATTCAATGGATTATTCTTTTCTACTCTAGGAACAAGGCCCAAAAATTTTGGGGGAGGGAGACAGTCGATTAGATCGACCCCAGTACACAACTGGTACTTAATTTATTGACCCTGAAAGGCAAAGTCAACCTCAGCAGAATTTGAGCTCAGCACACTGGGCGAAATGCTTAGTGGTATTTCGTCTGTTTTTACTTTCTAACAATTCTGCCAGTTTGCCAACTTAATTCAATGAATTATTAAAACAACAATGACTATCATTGTTATACTTCCCATCAGCCACTATTAGCTTTTAGTAGTTTTAAAAATGGGTATTTAATTACTCATGCCATTATAGTTCTTCCCATTTCAGAACAATACTGTAATGTTCATCTATTTATGTGTTCTTTAATCTTTATTAGCAATTTCATCATCTCTAACAAGATCAATGTACAAATGAATGGTTTTTTGTTTTGTTTTTTTTGGAAGGGGGACAAATAAAAACTCTTCCTGATTTTAAAGAGAAGTTGAGGTTTATCCAACAAATTCATTTTTTACCTAATACCTTGTTCAGAGATTCCTCTCCACTTTCACTCATTTCCTCTCTTATCCCATTCCTATAATCATTTTTAATAAATAAAACTACTGGTTAATTTCTCTCAGTTCTAATACTGATTACAACCAACAATAAAATGAAAGCTAACAGTTGGTGACAGTGGCAAACACTAAGAAAAATTGCTTATTACAGAACAAATTACAATAAATGTTGATGTCAAATCAGTATTAGTGCTGCCTATCCAGATTTTCTTTCTGTGGAAATGTTACCTGGAAGTTTGAAACAGAAACACAATAGGGTGTATACACTAGAAAGTTTTGTTGCTTCAGAACAGTTCATTAGTTGGCATATGTCAGTATGACTAAGCAAAGGGTTTGTTCCCTCAAGTTATAACCAAGAGTCAGAAACTCTTGTTAGATTCATTTGTCTGGTGTAGCTTTGGCTGAGGAGACACAATGTCAAAACACTGAGTGTGCCAGAGTCCCCTTACACTAATGAATCAAGTGTGTTATGAATACATATTTAGCTGAAAGAAGAAATTGTTCTCCAAAGACAAAATACAACAGCAATTAACATATTCACATTTGAATCTGCTGAAAAGTATTCAGAATTAATAAATAAATTCATTAGTTACGCTTATGAAATTAATTTACCAGGACTACATACACACCATAAACAACCACCACCAACATCATCATTTAACATCCGTCATCCATACTGGCATGGTTAGACAGTTTGACTGGAGCTGGTGATCCAGAGAGCTGCATAGGCTTCAGTCTGTTTTGGTTTGATTTCTACAGTTGGATGCCCTTTCTAATGCCAACCAGTCTACAGAAGGTACTGGCCGTCTTTTACATGCCAATGGCATGGATGCCTTTTACATGTTACTAACACTAATCATAACCATGATTTTGCTTAGCTTGGCATTCTTCTTTCTCAAGCACAACAAATCCCCAGAAGTCTCAGTCACTTTCATTGCCTCCACGAGACTCAACAACTGAAAATTGTATTTCACCACCTTGTCCCATGTCTAACCATTATACCAAGCAAAAACTGCTAAACATGGTATTTTATAAAACAACCAAAGACTGTTAAACTTAGTGTTTTATAAAATCATGTCATCATGAAAAAAGATGGTAAAAGGAAATAAAAAAATTCTTACTTCAAATTCCTCTTCTGCTTTTATTTCCTTCTCAATTAGTTCTTTCACTTCTTTGATTCCCATCTCAACTTCAGTTGCAAAACCAGATAGCTCTACACGAGAAAAAAAAATCTTAAAAACAAACATATATATATATAATGTCTATGTAACCAATGTAGTTGACATAAACAGAGATATACATACACACACATATATATATATATGCTGATGCACAAACAAACATACAGCTAATTAGAGATATTTGTATCATCATCATCATCATCATCATCATTTAGCGTCCGTTTTCCATGCTAGCATGGGTGGACGGTTCTACTGGGGTCTGTGAAGCCAGAAGGCTTCATCAGGCCCAGTCAAATCTGGCAGTGTTTCTACGGCTGGATGCCCTTCCTAACGCCAACCACTCCGTGAGTGTAGTGGGTGCTTTTTACGTGCCACCCGCACTGGTGCCAGACAGAGCTGGCAAACGGCCACGAACGGATGGTGCTTTTTATGTGCCACCGGCACGAGGGCCAGGCGAGGCTGGCAACGGACACGAAACGGGGCGGTGCTGGCAACGGTCGCGAAACGGAAAGTTCTCTTACATGCCACCGGCACTGGTAACACATCTGCAATTTCCATTGATCGATTTCGATTCTGATCCTCACTTGCCTCAATGGGTCTTCACAAGCAGAGTTTCGACATGCCACCGGCACTGGTAGCACATCCGCAATTTCCATTGATCGATTTCGATTCTGATCCTCACTTGCCTCAACACGTCTTCACAAGTAGAGTTTTGTGTCCCAAGAAGGGAAGGTATGCATACGTAGGCTGGCTCCATCCCATGTAGAAGGCCACGGGTTGTGGACTCACTTGTCCTGCCGGGTCTTCTCGCGCACAGCACACTTCCAGGTCTCGGTCTCTAGTCATTTCCTCAGTGAGACCTAAAGTTCGAAGGTCGTGCTTCACCACCTCGTCCCAGGTTTTCCTGGGTCTGCCTCTTCCACAGGTTCCCTCAACCGCTAGGGTGTGGCACTTTTTCACACAACTATCTTCATCCATTCTCGCCACATGACCATACCAGCGCAAACGTCTCTCTTGCACACCACAACTGATGCTTCTTAGGTCCAACTTTTCTCTCAAGGTACTTACACTCTGCCGAGTGTGAGTACCGGCATTACACATCCATCGGAGCATACTGGCTTCATTTCTAGCGAGCTTACGCATATCCTCAGCAGTCACGGCCCATGTTTCACTGCCATGTAGCATGGCTGTTCGTACACACGCATCATACAGTCTGCCTTTCACTCTGTGCGAGAGGCCTTTTGTCACCAGCAGAGGTAAGAGCTCTCTGAACTTTGCCCAAGCTATTCTTACTCTAGCAGTTACACTTTCAGCACACCCGCCCCCGCTGCTGACTTGGTCACCTAGGTAACGGAAACTATCAACTATTTCTAGTTTTTCTCCCTGGAAAGTGACGGAAGTTGGTCTCAGAGCATTTTCAGTGTTTATTGTTCCTGAGCATCTGCCACATACAAAAACCATCTTCCTAGTTAGCCTTCCTTTGACATTGCTGCATCTCTTATGTGTCCATAGCTTACACTTGGTGCATCTTATAGAGTTTCTACCTACACCTTTTCTACAGATCGAGCAGGGCCATCTACCTGAAGGTGTTTGTGATTTGTCTACCTTCCTACTGATTACGACTTTGGTTTTAGCTAGATTGACTCTGAGGCCCTTCGATTCTAATCCTTGTTTCCACACCTGAAACTTCTCCAGTTCTGATAGCGACTCAGCAATTAGAGCAAGGTCATCAGCATAGAGGAGCTCCCAAGGGCATCCTGTCTTGAATTCCTCCGTTATTGCCTGGAGGACTATGATAAATAGGAGGGGGCTGAGTACTGAGCCTTGGTGGACCCCTACCTCTACCCGGAATTCTTCACTGTACTCATTTCCAACCCTCACCCTACTAGCGGCGTCCCTATACATGGCCCGCACAGCTCTCACTAACCATTCATCTATCCCTAGTTTTCTCATTGCCCACCAGATAAGGGATCGGGGGACCCTGTCGAAGGCTTTCTCCATGTCAACAAAAGCCAGGTACAGGGGCTTATCTTTGGCTAGGTATTTCTCCTGCAGCTGCCTTACCAGGAATATAGCATCAGTAGTACTTTTCCCTGGCACAAACCCAAACTGCATCTCATCTAAACTAACTCTCTCTCTAATTAGTTGGGCTATGACCCTCTCCGTAACCTTCATCACCTGGTCCAACAGCTTGATACCTCTGTAGTTATTTGTATCTAGGGCATCACCTTTACCTTTGTAGCAGTTGACTATTATACTGCTACACCAGTCATTGGGTATGACCCCTTTGTGTATCACCTGATTAACTATATGGGTGACTAGGCTATAGCCGACACTACCAGACATTTTGAGCATCTCTGCAGTGATTCCTGATGGGCCTGGGGCTTTCCCTGTCTTCATGCTTCTAATTGCCTTAGCTACCACAGAACTATCAACTCGGATAGCTGGTCCCTCTGTTGGGTCAACATTCGGCAGACTCTCTTTATCCCATTCATTTTCTTCATTCAGCAACCTTTCATAGTGGCATCTCCAAACCTCTCTCTTCGCATCCTCATTTAGCGCAAGTGAACCATCTTCCATGCGAACACACTTCTCTCCTACCACATCACGATTCTCTCTCAAACACTGTCTTGCAACACGAAACACCTCCAGTCTTTGGTCCTCACGGCGCAGAACATTGGCAAATTTTTTCTTATCTGCTTCCCCTCTGGCTAAATAAACCTGTCTCCTAGCTTCTCTTTTGGCAGTCTGATACAATTCCCTGCTACCCCCATTTTTCCAGACCTTCCAAGCCTGTCTCTTTTCTCTAATAGCCCTGTCTACAATATTGTTCCACCACCACGTTATTCTAGGTCGAGAGGGGACTTTGCACCAGCCACAGATCTGGTCAGTGGCTCTCAGCAGGTTGTCCCTTAGAAACGTCCAGCTGTCTTCTACCCCCTGTGATGCTCTATCCCCTTCTACTTCGTCAGAGGCTTCAAGTAATATGTCCCTAAATCTCTGTCCATTTGCAGGATCTTTAAGCTTCCAGATCCTTCTTCTCCATATTTGTCGTCTTCTGGTTGTCCTCCTAGTCCTGATCCTAAGTCACTAACTACCAGTCTATGTTGTGGGGTACATTCTTCACCTGGGAAGGTTTTGGCATTTATAAGCAGCCATCTCTCCCTTTGCCTTGTAAGGATGTAGTCAATTTGGCTGGTATGTTGGCCCGATTGGTAAGTGACTAGGTGGCTGGTAGGTTTCCTGAAGTTAGTGTTGCAAATCATAAGATTATTGCATCGCAGAACTCCAGCAGCCTGGTTCCCTCCTCGTTGCGGGAGCCATAGCCATAGCCTCCATGTACGCCATGGAAGCCCCCAGCATGTCGTCCAACGTGACCATTGAAGTCACCAGCCACAAAGATAAGGTCTCTGTCGTTCGTCAATGAGGTAGTCTGCAGTAGAGTGTCATAGAATCGGTCTTTCTGTCCATCGGGTAGCCCCGACTGAGGAGCATAGGCTGATATAATGGTTGCTAAACTATGATGAAGCACTAATCTAATCTTAAGTATTCTGTCACTTACTCTGATTACTTCAATTACTTTATCTACCCATTCTCAGCGATAAGTATACCCACGCCACCAACCCCGTCAGTGTTCCCTGCCCAGAAAATCTTGTACCTGCGTTCCTTGCCTGTGAGGAACCTAGCTGATCCTCCTCTCCACCTTATTTCTTGCATGCAACATATATCCACACATCTCCGTTCAAGCATCTCGACTGTATATACTGTATAATTCTAAATTGATTACTAAAGCAGTAAGGTCTCATATTTTGTGTTTTAATGTATGTTGTTTTGGCTGATTCTTCCACTCACCAGCTACCAAATTTCTTCAGAAATATTCATTTCCCTAGAGCTGGTTTGAACAATAAAAAATTATCACTCAGTTCAAAGCCCTTATTCATTACTTTCACTTTAATTCAGGACTCCAATTAGAGTTCAAGGATCTTATTACTAGGCCCCATTTTCAAGAATTGCCAATCTCTAATTTAGAAGTTCAATAGTTTAAGCACTTACGCTCCATACTAAAAGAAAAACAGCATTTGATCAAGCAGAAGCTATCATGACTCAATGATTAAATATACTTATGATGAATTAAAAATATTAAGTAATGATAATTACTCAAGTAATACAAGAATGATAAGAAAACACTTACTTCCCATTACATCGACCAGATCTTTGATTGCATTTGGTCGTGCACTGATAGCTGCACATCTTTCCAGCAAATCTTGAGGCAAGCGGCTTGCTTCAGGTTCTAAAATACTCTTTTCTAGTTGTAATGAAGTAAGAAAATGTCTGAAAATATGTAAAAACATATTTTGAAAAATTCATTGCTGAATGCATTTTTCTTCCATTTTTTTTATATTTGTTATATGGACATTCAATACAAAATTTAAGAAATTCAAAACTGAATTCACATTAAATACAATGAAATATCAAGCTAGATTCATTTCAAAAACAATGACAGTAATTATTAGTAATCAGCAATATCAGTCAATGATAAATTGAAAAACTTGCCTTTCCAAGAAGGTGCGATATTTATGCTTTTCAATAGGCATAATAAAACGCCTACAACTGACAGAATGAAGTCAAAAATTCAGCTTTTTAGGGTCTTTCAGAATTCTACAACTGAAATCTTTGTAGAATCTTTCATTGTAGTAATGTTATTCTGAGTTAAAAACCCATGAATATCAACTTAGTCTTTTAGACTATATCAACTCTGATCAAGAGGTGTTCCATCCATAATCCTCCTGTCTCTTTAGATGTATCTAGGATTACATTATTTAATGTTCCTTTTCAAGCCAACAAGCTGTGTTTCAAGGAAGATCTTTCTACTATTTTTAACAGTAATTCTGTAAGAGAATGGGATAAAAGGTAGCAAGTCAGCATTGGTTGTCAATAAACATCACTAGTATCCATGTAGAAGACAGAAAAATTAGCATTTAATTTTTCTTCTAGTGCTGAATCTACCTTGGTCAAGCAACCATGTAAAGGATTACTCATTAGCTTGTTTTGTCCAGGAAGTAAACCCATGTTGTTTGCATGGCAAGTGAGTTCTCTATCAATGGACCACTGATATGTAAAAATAAAGTTATACATGTTCATATGTAGGAAAATATAGGAAGTCAATAAAATTTCATAGTTGAATAAAATATCTACCATGTTTTATGAGTTTAATTTGGTTTCAGTCATGAGAGTGCAGCCATGCTGGAGCACTTAGCTGAAATGTTGCACATCAGCTGCCAATAAACTTAACCCTTCAGCATTTAAACCAGCCGAGACATTCTACCTGTTTTATGTTCAAACTGGCCAGATCTGATTTCTTACAGACATTCTAAAAAACTAACAGTGGCCCCATCACAATCTCATAGCTAGAAGATAATGTATTATTAATTCAAAACAATGTGAATAAATAAGCATTACTTTTGACAGAATAAGATGACTGCTAAAGGGTTAACTATATAAATGAGTTTATGAAGCATCTCTTGAAATTAACACCCTAATTAACAGGAAGGAGCCTCTACATGGTTGCTCAACCTACAACTTGCTGATGTAATATTTTTCAAATAATGCTGTCATTTTAAAGAGAAAATACATCAGATAATGTAGTTCCAGATTCACTACAATTGGAAAAAGAGAGGAAGGTAGTCATAGCTGAAGTGTTTTGGGTCAGGACTGACCTGGGACTAAACAGCAAAAGGCTTAATTGAAAAGAGGTTACATACTCTAGTTCTTCATTCTTTTCTTCAATCATTCCAGTTAACTTTCGAGAGATTTTTGCTTTTTCTTCACTAAAGAAAAAAAAAAAAATTCATTCAGATATAAAATTTCATATTGTAGCTCATGAAGTTATTAAGTATTTTTTTTTCTTTCTCATTTTCAGCTACAATGTTTAAAAATTTTTTCAAAGATAAGAATTATGTGATACCTTAAATTGGTTAGATATCAAATATATTGAATGAGAAGTTTTTCTTTGTTGAGAATCACTATTGTACAAAGTTATGAACTATCCAAGATTGAAATATTTAGTAACTTTAAACAGGAAATCATGCCTTTGTAATGTTGTTGCTAGATAATAAATACAGTCAACATGAAGATATCTGATATTGTGCTGTTTAGCATTTATGGATTTTTCTGCATGCTCTTCATGAGTAGCCATTTCTTTGTTATTTGTTTTTGCAAAATTTTGCTTTCTGTATATTCTAAATGTGCTGTGAATGTTGTAAAAATGTGCACAATTTCTAGTGTGTGTGGCATGCTTATGTTGTTGAGCATGATAGTTGGTCATAACAGATGCTTAGAAAGGAGATGGTGGCTTTAAAAGACACTAAATTTTTTTTAAATCATTTATTTGAGGCCAGATTTTTTAGTTTCCTGTTAGGGTCTTAACCATGGTATTGTCTGTGTATGAAGATCTGTGTGTTTAGTAAAGATGTGGGAACATCATCTAAGCATCTATTAAAAAGAGTGGATGGAAGAGAAAACCTTGTGGTACTCCTTTCAAGATTCAGGTTCCATTTGAAATAACATTTGCCATGTTGATAGAGGTCAGGTGTGTAAAGAGCAAATAATATTTTGAGATAAAGTATTGCATTTACCTTGATAAGACAGGGGTTGTTGCTATTGTAACTTTCATTTTGTTTTGTTTTTATATCTATATTACTTTTGTACCAGAATATAATACTCTGTTAAGATGTTATAGCTGGAATATGGATGATGGCGAGATAGATGGAGGGATTGATGACAGTATGTATATGCTTAAAATGTTTATTTTGTGGTGTTAATTCTCATGCTTGCTTTTCTAGTGTTATCTTAAAATGAAGCACAAACTAAAATCATCTTGGAAACATTAACAAAAAGAGAAAAAAAGTATACAAGATTGCCATGTTTGGAGTACTGATCACAGAAAGTTTTTTTTTATTTTTTGCAATACAGTAAACAACTACCAAAGAGTTTTTAGATTAGCCTCACATACAAAGATACATATTGAAGCTGTACAAATATTTAAATAGAGAAAAGGTATTTTATACATACACATACAGAAAGATTAGTGAAATGAACAGCAATAAACTCAATGCATTCATATTTATAATCTATTTCTCATAAAACACCAAAGTCAAAATTAATGTTTATATTTACAATAGAAGATATCTTCACACACAGAGTTATAGAACATTGTGGGAATGATAATACATGAACAAGATTAAAAAGAAAATGAATATATATAAGAATAAAATGTGAAGGGAGACGTGGAATGATTTGGGTTATGCATGTGTTCATGCCAACTAACCTGTAAAGTGATGCTGCTTCATGGGCTTCTATTGGTACAAGTTTTTGGAAGATATCTGGGCCAGATATTTCTGGGTCATTGGGATTAAAAGGAATTCCTTTAACTAGTGATGCACCTATAAAGATTATAAAAATACATACATACATTATTATAAAAATACATACATACATACTATTTCATTTAATATTCTCCAGATAATGTATGCATGCAGCAGATATATTAGCCTGCTTGACAACTGTTACCATAGTAATTATACAGGGGTTATCATGATATATGATGTGTAACTGGAGCAAATGTACCATCAGCAGCTTTAATTAAAGCCAACTAAGCCAAGTAAGACTCACTGATCACAGATACACATATATATGAATATGTGCACACGCACACAAAGGCAATTATGCAGATAAATAAGATACATCAAATGCAAAATATGGATATATGTATACATGCAAAATGAGAGAAAGTAAAAAATCTCCACGTTTTGCGTGACCGTGTGTGTACCGTTGGCGATTTTTTTCCTCCGTCTTCCCTTCTCTGGATCTTTCCGACGAAGAGCTCCACTCGTAACGTTAAACCTTCCTTCTTTCCTGAGCATCCAATAATACTATAATTGTTCCACGTCCTCGCATTTTTTTTGTACTTTCTTGTTTGGATTAACTTAATATATTTGATATATATCCAATTTGTTTATCTGCATAATTGCCTCTATACCCACTCAGCTTGATTCCTCTTATAGCTTTTCTTTACCTTGAAGAATGATCTGTAAAGATAGAGTCTAAGCTTTAAAGTTTTGAGCACTACTAAGTGTCTTCTATACAGAGAATCTCTGGATTTCATCTGTGAAGTAAGAGTGTGAGTGTGTGTGTGTGCGCGCGCATGAGTGTGAAACAAAATGAAATAAAGCAGAGGCTTACATGTGAAGAGATTAAAAAACTTATTACTACTTTTCTTCCCTAGATGGATGAATCACTCAAAATATAGAATGAATTAAAAACTCATCAATTCTTTCTTCACATTATTTCTTTGCTTTCTTATCTCACAATGCTTCAAGTGAACTACTATGCCCTTATATATTTTCTCCTCAGATGTTTATACCATGAAGTAAATAAAAAATTTAAAAAACACAAATAAACTGATCAACAAGTGGGAGTTAACAGAGAAGAAGGAAATATATGCAGGAATGATAAGAACAAAATGTAGTGAAAATGTTTAATGGTTTGTATGAGCCAACAATTTGTTACATATGCATTCTCAACTATGAATATGTTGGATACATGAGAAACAAAAATTTATTCTCTTCACTTCAGGATGGATCTCGTAATTACTATCAACTGTTTGAGAAAACTTAAACAAACAGTGATAAAAAAAAAAAATGCTGTGTGAATGACATTGCTCTAAATTTGTCTACTGTGAACCTTGCACCTGCTTCAAACTAGTGAGAAGTTTGTGCCTCTTTTGTTTTTTGTTGTGAGCTTTATAATTTTCTGTCATATACATAATATATGCACAAGCACTCACAACTGAAAGCTACATTTGATCTTATAAAATTTATTTCTAAATACTAATGAACAAGGAGGAATGGTAAGAAAAAGAAACAAAACAGGGATGTTAAACACTACTGGGAAAAAACTGATCTAGAAATTAAGTCTTTCACACAAAGTGGTTCATACAAAGTCTGAGAGGTCAATGGATCTGTGCTGGTGATCAAAAACTTTTGATAGAGAGCTACAAAGTTCAGGAATCAATAAAATTAAATTTTAAATATGTATAATCCAGGAATTTATAGTGCTAGAAAGCTCTTAAATCAAGCAGCTTTTCTGCATCATAAAAGAAAATATATAGCAGACAACTTGTTCATAATTTGGCAATTTTCCTATGCAATGAAGGTACAAAATAACTGAAAATATTTTCAGCATTTCCTCTTATCACATCTCTTATTTTTTTCTGACAGAAATGTATTAAATAGATTAACAAAACCAGTTTATTTCTTCACATTTTTACTATTCAGATCTGATGAACATTAGTTGAAACTATGTGTGCAAAAATCAAATTCCATATATTTTATTCCTGTGTGTATAATACACACAAGTGCACATTATATACACGTGTGTGTGTGTATGTATGTGTATATATATATATATATATATATATATATATATATATATATATAAAAGGAAAAAGGACAGCAAAAACCAAGGTAGGACAGGTATCTCAACTCATTTAGAATATTCAATGAGGGTAAGGTGAATTTGAAGTCTTACAGCTGTTTCTCAGATATCCAAAGTTTTAGGCTAGCATGTCTGTACACTGGGTGTTCTGTCGTCAGAGACAAGGTATGTATGATAGATCTAGACAGCGAGATTCAGTTTATAAGGAATAGAATAGTAGATAGAATACAGACAGGCGAATAAAGTTCACAGTTCATCTTCTTCCATAGGGAATGACGGTTGGTCTGTACTTCTGAGAAGGTATAAGCCCTTTAGGTGTAATCCCAGGTAAATCCAGGCAGTAGTTTTAATGTGTTCATGTTGAAGGAATAGAATTATATATATATATTGCAGAGATGATTGTGCTTCCCCACCACATGGTTTCGGGTTCAATTCAACTGCATGGTACTTTGGGCATGTGCCTTCTAAGGACCAAGCTAAGTCTTGTGAGTGGATTTGGTAGATAGAAATTGAAAGAAGCCCATCATATATAGAGGTGTGTGTATGCATGCAAGTGTTACTGTCTCATTGCTCTGACTGTTATGGTTGTGAGTGACACTGTTATCCAAGCAGTATCCTTTTCTAATCTTCTATAAACACACACACACACACCAAACACTATCCAACATTTCCTCCTGACTATTTTGAGGGTTTACATTTTTATTTTGATCTTTTTAACAATAAAAATAATTTCAACAAAATCTGTCAAATATCAGTGTGTTTAGTTGACAGCAGTGACAATTTGTATGTCTGCAGCTTTAAGTGAGGTGTAGTTGTACACGTTTCTTAATTTGTGCATATGTATGTATGGAATCTAATTTTGATGCAGTCTGTATTTAATGCTTAACTACAGAATGGAACTGAAGACAATCTATGATAGCAGAAACATTTATAAGGCAATTGACTAATAAACTATGGAATGAAATTGAATACTAGTATATACAAAACATTTATTAAAAAAATTCAATTCTTTGTAAAATATTTGACTGAAAAATAAATTTTTCAAATTAAGTGTGATACACATATATTACTGATATATGTTTTTAGAATTCCCAGTTCAATGGGGCAGCTACTATACTTCACTCATAGGAACTGTAGGTTTGAAGTTCAGCTATATACATTTTTTGTGATATGAAAATAAGGATGTACTATAGCATATTAAGATTTGTTAATGTGTTACCAACAGTCATTTGGTTACACCAAATTATATAGATTATCTCTCCAATTTTGTTCCATAGTTAAGATTATTTTCAATACATCTTCATGCATTATGCCTACCTCTTGTTCCGAAAGACCCTGAGTAGGGAACAGTTTTAAAAAACTACAGAGTGATACTATCTAAGGCTTCTATTAAACCATGTCAAGGGACCCACATCATTTACAGCCTTATGTATGGTTGATAACACAGTATGTCAAACATCTCCAGGCTTGCTATCTCAGAGGTCTGACAGAGGCACAAATTGCAGGTCTCCTATGCAACTGAGAAACCTCTTCTCCATCATGTTGGTGAACTGTGGATTGTCAAATCTAAATCAACTTCTTCAAAGAATTCAATATCAGTGTGACGGCAATGTCACGTTCAATGATGACATCTTCAATGAGGCATTAAGATTAATAGACAAGGT
>NC_042997.1:67690049-67752549 GCF_006345805.1 Octopus sinensis
TGATTTAAATATCTCACTTAACCCTTCTTGTTATGCAAATTGTAGCAGGTTTTTTAAATTTATTCTTTCTTTCAATAAAATTTTTTTCATTGTTAAGGTTATGTAATTATAGTGTAAATTCATTTTTCTTTGTGTTCAGTGTTTTAATGGCTTTCATCACCCTTTTCATTTAATTTACAAAGAGCTTGTTAATTTGAAGCTATGATTTTAAAAATATTTTTTATGTATTTTGTTTTTTTTACATTTTTCAAATTTCAATTCCAGCTGGAAAAAGTACCCTTGTAAAAGCTTATCTTGAGCCTGCTAACTATGTTCAAATTAATCGTGTAAGTATGTATTTTTTCCCTTAAATTTTCTTTGCAGGCAACAGTTTGACACAATGGTAAATTGTTGGTAAACCAAATCTAATAGTTGGTTTTAATCTCCATTTGCAATCACTTCAGTTAAGTAACTAATAGAAAAAAAAGAAGCAAAAACAACAAAAAGGTGCAGATGTGTCTGCGTGGTAAAAAGCTTATTTCCCAACCACATGATTCCAGGTCCACTCCACCTCATGAGACCTTGGGCAAGTTTTTCTACTATAGCCTCAAGCCGACCAAAGCTTTGTGAGTGGATCTGATAGCCAGAAGCTGAAAACAAGCCCATTTTATTAATATATATTTATATATGAATACATGTGTGTCTGTATTTGTCCTCCACTGCCACTTGACAACTGGTGTTGGTGTGTTTATGTCACCGTAACTTAGCAGTTCTGCAAAAGAGACCAATAGAATAAGTACCAGACTTAAAAAAAAAAAAGTACCAGGGTTGATTCCTTCAACTAAAAATTCTGCAAGTCAGTGCTTCAGCTAAAGATAAAAGATAAATGCTTTACCTTTTCATGTACCTCATCTTCCCTGTAAATTGGAAGACTCTATATCAAAATTTTTTTAAATGTGTAGAGTCAACACAAATTAAATTGTTGAATTTTATCATTATAGGTTTATTGCTACAAGATTTTGTGTTCAAAGTTTGCCATGTTCAGATTTATTTTTCCTCATAGTTAACTAGCAGAGATACCCAGCATTGCTCAGGATTAAAATGGCATAGTTTTTTATTGTTTTACTTGTTTCAGTCATGTGATTTTGGCCGTGCTGGAGCACTGCCTTTAGTCGAGCAAATCAACCCCAAGATTTATTCTTTGTAAGCCTAGTATGTATTCTATCGGTGTCTTTTGCTGAAGCTGTAAGTTATGGGGATGTAAACACAGTAACATCGGTTGTTAAGCGATGGTGGGGGTAGAAACACAAACACGCACATACATGCACACACACACATGCACGCGCACACACATGCATACACACGCACACACACACACACACGCACACAAACAAATATACACACATATATATATATATATGACAGTCTTTCAGTTTCCGTGTATGAAATCCACTAACAGGACAATGGTCGGCCTGAGGCTATAGTGTATATATATATATATATATACACACACACACACACACATGCACACATGTATATATATGTATATCAGTGCTGGTGGCACATAAGAGAACCATCCGAACGTGGCCGTTGCCAGTGCCGCCCTGACTGGCTTCCGTGCCAGTGGCACGTAAAAAGCACCATCCGATCGTGGCTGTTTGCCAGCCTCGCCTGACCTCTGTGCCGGTGGCACGTAAAAAGCACCATCCGACCGTGGCCGTTTGCCAGACTTGTCTGGCACCTGTGCAGGTGGCACGTAAAAAGCACCCACTACACTCATGGAGTGGTTGGCGTTAGGAAGGGCATCCAGCCGTAGAAACATTGCCAGATCAGACTGGGCCTGGTGCAGCCTTCTGGCTTCCCAGACCCCAGTTGCACCGTCCAACCCATGCCAGCTTGGAAAGCGGACGCTAAACGATGATGATGGTGATGTATATATATATATATATAATTAAAACAGTAAATAATAAATATATATATGGGTATGTATATACCAATAACTATATGCAAACAGCATGAAATGCATAAACAACGAGAGAGAAAAAATGGTAAAGAGGACATGTAAACACAGAAATGACCCTTCATCAGTTGTTAGCTCTCTATCTACCCCTCATTTCGAGCATTCAATGACAATACGAGCCTTTAAAGACAGTTGCTCCTATAAATTCTAAAATAAAATTTAGGATGTATGGGGGGTCAAAGTTGGGAACAAAAACAGGACAGTAGAGATATGCAAAGAAACCGAACAAAAACAAATATGGAGGGTCGTCAGACCAGAACAAGAGGAGAATAGTGAACTCTGGGAGAAATACATATATCATCATCATCATCATCATCATCGTTTAACGTCCGCTTTCCGCGCTAGCACGGGTTGGACGGTTCGACCGGGTCTGGGAAGCCAGGGGCTGCTCCAGGCTCCAGTCTGAATCTGGCAGAGTTTCTACGGCTGGATGCCCTTCCTAACGCCAACCACTCCGTGAGTGGATTGGGTGCTTTTTACGTGCCACCTGCACAGGGGCCGGAGGGTCCGGCATCGTCACGATCGGTTCGAGCATTTTAACGTGTCAGCGGCACGGGGGCAACGAGGTCCGGGGTACTTTGGGGATCGGGGTACTTTGGGGATCCAGGGTACTTTGGGGATCCGGGGTACTTAGAATGGGTAGGGGGTATGTGGAATTGCTGCAGAAAGCAGCCCGGGTCTTTGTAGTCACAGCATATCTCCAGAGATCTCGGTCCTTCGCCATTGCCTCAGTGAGGCCCAATGCTCTGAGGTCATGCTTGACCACCTCATCCCATGTCTTCCTGGGTCTACCTCTCCCCCTGATACCTTCAACTGTTTGGGAGTGGCACTTCTTCACCCATCTCTCTTCATCCATCCGCAGCACATGACCATACCATCGCAAGCGTCGCTCTTGCACACCACATCTGATGCTTCTTATATCCAGCATTTCTCTCAGGATACTTACACTCTGTTTTGCGTGCACACTGACACTACACATCCAGCGGATCATGCTAGCTTCATTTCTTTCAAGTCTACGCATGTCTTCTGCAGTCACAGCCCATGTTTCATTACCGTGAAGCATGGCAGTTCGCACACATGCATCATACAATCTACCTTTTGCTCTGAGGGAGAGACCTTTTGTTGCCAGTAGGGGTAGGAGCTTTCTGAACTTTGCCCAGGCTATTCGTATTCTAGTGGTGATACTCTCTGTGCATCCACCTCCGCTACTAACTTGGTCACCCAGGTAGCGGAAACTATCAACTACTTCTAGTTTCTCTCCCTGGAGTGTGATGGAATCTGTTTTCTGAGTGTCTGTTGTGTCTATTGTCCCTGTGCATCTGCCGCACATGAAAGCTATCTTATCTGTTAATTTCCCTTTAATGTTGCTGCACCTCTTATGTGCCCATAACTTACATTGGGTGCATCTTATGGAGTTTCTACCTGTACCTTTCCTACAGGTTGAGCAGGGCCACCTACCCGAGGGGATGTGTGCTGAGTACCTCTTGCTGCTTACTAATACTTTGGTCTTTGCTACATTTATTCTAAGGCCCTTTGATTCCAACCCTTGCTTCCACACCCGAAATTTCTCTTCTAGTTCCGGTAGTGATTCTGCTATGAGAGCTAGGTCATCGGCATAGAGGAGCTCCCAGGGGCATCCCGTTTTGAATTCCTCTGTTATTGCCTGAAGGACTATGATGAATAAAAGGGGACTGAGGGCTGAGCCCTGGTGCACACCTACTTCTACCCAGAATTCTTCACTATATTCGTTGCCAATCCTAACCTTGCTGACAGCCTCTCTGTATAGAGCCTGTACAGCCCTTATTAGCCATTCTTCAATCTCCAGTTTCCGCATCGACCACCAGATTAGGGAACGGGGAACCCTGTCAAAGGCTTTCTCCAAGTCTACAAAAGCTATGTAGAGGGGTTTATCTTTAGCTAGGTACTTCTCCTGCAGTTGTCGGACCAGGAATATAGCATCAGTGGTGCTTCTACCTGGTACAAAACCGAACTGCATTTCATCTAAACAAATTCTCTCCCTAATGAGATTGGTTATGACCTTCTCTGAGACCTTCATCACCTGGTCCAACAGTTTGATACCTCTGTAGTTATTTCTATCTAGAGCATCACCCTTACCCTTGTAGCAGTTGACTATGGTGCTGCTGCACCAGTCATTGGGTATGACTCCATTGTGAACTACCTGGTTTACAATGCGGGTGACTATGGCATAGCCCACATAGCCAGCTGTTTTAAGCATCTCAGCAGTGATTCCTGATAGGCCAGGGGCTTTGCCTGGTTTCATATCCTTAATTGCCTTATCTACAAGGGAGCTGTCTATTCGGGTAGCTGGTCCCTCTACTGGGTCAACATTTGGCAGGCTCTCCTCCTCCCATTCATTCTCCTCATTCAGCAGTCTTTCATAATGGCTTCTCCAAGCCTCTTTCTTTTCACTAGTAGTAAAAGCAAGTGCCCCATCATCCATGCGGACACATTTCTCTCCTATAACATCGCTATTTTCTCTGACACACTGTCTGGCAATCCGAAATACTTCAGCTCTTTGATCCTCGCGACGCTGGACATTGGCAAACTTCTTCTTTTCTGCTACATCTTTGGCAATGTATACCTGCCGCCCAGCCTCCCTTTTGGCTATCTGGTACAGTTCCCTGCTGCCCCCATCCTTCCAGGCTTTCCAGGCCCGTCTCTTTTCACAGATGGCTTTATCTACTGCACTATTCCACCACCACGTAATTCTAGGTCTGGAAGGGACTTTGCACCATCCACAGACTTGGTCTGTGGCACTCAACAAGCTGTCCCGTAGGAATTCCCAGCTACCTTCTATGTCTGACGTCTCAAGCTCCTCCTCCCTCTCATCAAATTTCTTGATGAGTATGTCCCTAAATTTCTGACCATGCGAAGGGTTCTTTAGCCTCCAAATCCTTCTTTTCTGGATTGGTTTGTTTCTTGGAGTCCTTCTGGCCTCAAGCTTAAAGTCACTGATGATTAATCTATGCTGAGGGATACATTCTTCACCCGGGAGGGTCTTTGTATTCAAGAGCAACCCTGCATCCCGTTGTCTGGTGAGGATGAAGTCTATTTGGCTAGCGGAGTCTCCTGACTGATATGTTATAAGGTGGCAGACTGGCTTCTTGAAGTTAGTGTTGCAGATTGAAAGGTTACATGCATCACAGAATTCCAGCAGTCTAGTTCCCTCATCATTTCTGGTGCCAATACCATAGCCACCATGTACCCCAGTGAAGATACCCGATTCCCGCCCAACATGCCCATTAAAATCTCCACCTACAAAGATGAGGTCCTTGTTACTAGTCTTTGAAGTAGCCTGCAGAAGGGTATCATAAAAGTTGTCCTTCTGATCATTTGGTAGTCCCGCTTGTGGGGCATAGGCTGAGATAATCATAGCTGTGCCACTCTGTAGGACCAACCTGAGCTTAAGCACTCTATCACAAACCCTGACAACCTCTATGACCTTATCCACCCATTCCTCCGCAAGGAGAATGCCTACACCCCCTACACCTTCCGCGTTACCTTGCCAGTAGAGTTTGTATCTAAGTGCCTTGCCCGTGAGGACCCTAGCCGAAGCATCTCTCCATCTTACCTCTTGTATGCAGCATACATCAACCTGTCTTCTCTCTAGCATCTCTACAATCTCACTAGACTTGCCTGTCAATGTACCAACATTGATAGTGCCAACTCTGAAAACTGGGAAGGAGATGTGGGGGGGGACGGGGGGGATTCGGCGCCTGAGAAGAGGAGGGTTGTTGTGGTGGTGATAGTTTTCGTGGTATTTTTCTTTTGATCTCTCTTCCAACCTGACCACGCCGTGGGCAGGAGCTGGTGTTAGCAGTGGACATTCGTTATCGTCACTGAGTAACGTAATTAGGTAGAGGAAAGAAATACAGATATTCTAGAGTTGAGTTGGGGAGGGGGGGTCCAGTTGAGGCGGGTAATATAGGGGAGCAACCAGTGGGGAAGGTTGGGGTAAGGAGGAACGATGGCAGGAAGGGTTGGTGTAGGTTCGTAAGAAATAAAAACGTAGGATATTACGAGGCGGGAGGGTACTAAAAGGGGATGGTCAGATTGAGGCAGTGTCAGGAGGAAGCGTAAGATCGGTGGGCAGTTGATGAGCTATGGCGCTAGCAGCTTGTCTTTTCACAGTGAAAGCATATGAGGAGAAGGGGTAGTGGGGGGAGGAGGAGGGAGTAGGGCGTATCCGGTGTAGATGAGTAGGGCGTATCCGGTGTAGATGAGTAGGGCGTATCCGGTGTAGATGGTGAGAACAGGGTATACTGGTATTGGTGGTGGGGGTGAGAACAGTGTTCACCGGTATTGGTGGTGGGGGTGAGAACAGTGTTCACCGGCATTGGTGGTGGGGGTGAGAACAGTGTTCACCGGTATTGGTGGTGGGGGTGAGAACAGTGTTCATCGGTATTGGTGGTGGGGGTGGGGGGCGGGCGCACCGCCGATGACGGAAAGATGGGAAAAGATGGGATTACGGCTTGAGGTAGCCTAAGGTTAAATTTCGTAGAGAGAGAGATAGGAAAGATAAATCAAGTTATGGCGAAGGCTTGAAAGTAGCCTAAAAGGTTAAATTTTCGTAGTGAATGAGATGGGTAAGACGAATCAAGTTATCAATGTATGAATAAACGTAGTAACAACGAATAAAAATAGTAAGATAAATTTTTAAGAACTTGCTGCGGGCATCGACCATATATATATATATATATATACACATAAACAATTGCAGTGTGGAAGGTGTTTATAAGCCATTTAAAAAAACACAGAAACTGTTAGATTCACTTCAACATTTAAATTTAATTTGCCAAAATATTTTCATATTTTTGAGACCACGACCTGATTACTGACTTGTCTCAAAGCAACAAAAATATTTTGGCAAATTAATTTCAAATGATGAAGTGAATCTAACAGTTTTTTGTGTGTTTTTAAATGGCTTATAAACACTTTCCACGCTTTTCGTTTCAGTACATGCTCTCAGATCAGGTCACTTGCTATGTAAGTACATCTCCGTAATATATATATATATCGACATATATATATATACATATATATGTACATATATATCTATATAAAACTATATATATATATATTATATATATATATATATATATATATACACATAAACAATTGCAGTGTGGAAGGTGTTTATAAGCCATTTAAAAAAACACAGAAACTGTTAGATTCACTTCAACATTTAAATTTAATTTGCCAAAATATTTTCATATTTTTGAGACCACGACCTGATTACTGACTTGTCTCAAAGCAACAAAAATATTTTGGCAAATTAAATTCAAATGATGAAGTGAATCTAACAGTTTTTTGTGTGTTTTTAAATGGCTTATAAACACTTTCCACGCTTTTCGTTTCAGTACATGCTCTCAGATCAGGTCACTTGCTATGTAAGTACATCTCCGTAATATATATATATATCGACATATATATATATACATATATATGTACATATATATCTATATAAAACTATATATATATATATATATATTATATATATATATATATATATACATACATACTGCTGAGTGAGCACTTCCTAGGCTGATTTCACTGCAGAGGGAACTTTTGAACACACTGTATATACATATATACACACACACATATATACATATACATACTATATGCACACACATATATACATACTATATGCACACATATATATATGTGGAGGCGCACTGGCCCAGTGGTTAGGGCAGCGGATTCACGGTCGTAGGATTGCGGTTTTGATTCCCAGACCGGGCATTGTGAGTGTTTATTGAGTGAAAACATCGAAAGCACCACGAGGCTCCGGCAGGGGCTGGTGGCGATCCCTGCTGTACTCTTTCGCCACAACTTTCTCTTACTCTTCTGTTGACCTGCTCGCTTAGCCAGCGGGGTGGTGTCATTTGAAGGCTAAAACAATGCGAAGCGCATTGTGACCAGCAATGTGTAGCAACATCTGATAGCCTGGTCGGTCACGGTGATCATGGTGATATATATATATATATATATATATATGCATGCATGCATATAAACAGTGATGACGATGATGATACACATACAAAGATATACGTATACACACATGCTCACATATATATATATATATATATATATATATATAGTTAATCCAAACAAGAAAACACAAAAAGACAAAAAAACACAACAACGCGAGGACGTGGAACAAATAAAGTATTATTGGACGCTCAGGAAAGAAGGGAAGAAGGAGGGTTTAATGTTTTGAGTGGAGCTCTTCGTCGGAAACATAAGAGAAGGAAAGGTTCCGAGAAGGGAAGACAGAGGAAAAAAAATCGCCAGCGGTACTCACGAGGTCACATATTGGAAGACCGGAAGTAGAAAGGTGGAAGAATAATGTTTTTTAAAGACAGGAGAGTTTTCAAAGACAGTAGGTAGTATGTCAAAGACAAGGAAAGTGAGAGGGGGAATGTGTGTGGATGTGTGCGTGTGCGGAGGTCTGCGTGTGTGTGTATGTGTGCAATGATGACACGTGTGTGTGTGTGTATGTGTGTAGGGCGAACAACTGGCTAGTAGCTGGCCAGTGTAAGAATGAGTGGTGTTTTTTGTGTCCAGCCACAGGTCAAAACAAAGGTATGTGTGTGTGCGTGTATGTATATGTATCGTGTGTGTTTTGTTTGTAGTGTGTGTGTGTGTGTATGTGTGTGTTCGTGTGTGTATGCGTAGAGTTTGGGTGTGGCGAGTAACTGTGCTTAACTTAGTGTATGTGTGCGTGTGTGCTTGTACGTGCATGTGTGTATATATATGTATAATTGTGTGCCGTGTGTATGGGATGTATGTGTGGGTTCATTGTGTGTGTGTGTGTGTGTATGTATGTGCGTGTGTGTGTGTGTGTAAGCGTATATGGATGTATATGCGTGTATCCGTGGGGTTGTGAGTTTTGGGTGTGTGCATTGGTGTGCATGCGTATGTGCGCATGTTTTTGTGTGCGTATGTGTGTGTGTGTCTGGTTATATGTGTGTATGTATGTGTATGTGCGCGTGTAGGTATATATTGTGTGTATGTATATGTGTCGGTGTGTATGTGAATTTGTGTGTTTGTATGTGTGTGTGTGCGCGTGTATTGTATATATATGTAAATGTGTGTGCGTGTGTGTGTACATGCGTGCGAGTGAATGTATGTATATATGTGCGTGTGTGTACAAATGTAGAGGTTTATATGTGTGTTTATATGTGTGTATATATATGTATGCAAGCTCACACTTTATAATTGAAAGATTGATGGAAAAAAAAATTGGTGTGGGTGTATGTGAATCCACAGGCACACACACACACACTGACGTACGCCTGCAATACAGCCAACCCCATATGCATGTATGTGTGTGTGTGTATGTATGTATGTATGTGTGTATGTATGTCTGTGTGTGTATGTGTGTATGTATGTATGTATGTGTGTGTACGTATGTGTGTGTGTGTGAATGTATACGTGTGAGAGTTTTTCTGGAGTTGTGTGAGCATAATGTACATGCGTGTGCATGTGTGCGGTTACGTGCGTGTATGTGTGTGTGTGTCTCTGCTAGGTGTTTGTAAGAGTGTGCGTATCTGTATGAGTATTGTTTGTTGGTGTGTGTGCACGGGCATGTGTGTGGGGGGTGTATAGGTGTGGAAGTATGTGTGCGTACATGTGCATTTTGGATGTATGTGTGTGGTGTGTTGGAAGTAGGTGTGTTCGTGGATGCGTGAGTATGTGTGTGTGTGTGTTTCTGTATAAGGACAAAATATAAAAAAAAAGGTTGCTAGTGGGGAGAGGTGGAGTGCAGTCACTAAGAGGAGGAGGCTGTGTTGAGTCCGTGTGGGGTATTGGTCTGTAGAGGGAAAATGAATCGTTGCTCCAAGTGGAGCCTGGATTGTGGAGGACCGTTGTGTGGGGCGAGACCAAGCAGTGATGTCATCAGGGGAATGGCTGGCCGAGCGGAAGTGACGTGCGACAGGAGAATTGGACCGTAGACGAACATCCCTTAGATGTTCGGCGAATTGGTCTGACAACCGGCGTCCCATCTGTCCTATATACAGCATTCCGCAGAGGTTGCATTTAATGCAGTATATGAGACCAGACGAAGTGCACGTAAAAGAATGTCTGATACATACAGTTCGCTGGTTGGAACCGGTGACAGCAGTGGTGTTGGTGATGAAGGGGCAGGTGTTGCAGCAGGATCTGGAGCAAGGGAAGGATCCGTGTGGGGCTGAGGGGGAAGAAGAGAGAGTGCTATGGACCAGGAGGTCGCGTAGATTCTAGGCTCATTTGAAGGAGGACAGGGGTGGGTTGGGGAAAATGGGATCGAGCTGGAGATGACAGTAGGCATGTAGTATCTTCTGACGAAGGGGTAGAGTAGAGGGGTGGAAAAGGAGGGGAAAGGGGGTTGGGGTGGGTGGGTGAGAAGAAGGAGAAAGGGCGGTGGTGCGGTCGATGCGGCGGGTGAGGGTGTTCAAGACCAGGGTAGGTGGGTATCCTTGATGCCTGAACAGGCGGGCCAGGTATTGAGACTGGGTCTCGAAATCCTGGTCGCGGCTGCACAAGCATCGGAGGTGGAGGAACTGGGAGTAGGCGATGGTCCGTTTGGTGTGGAAGGGATGGGAGGAGGAGAAGTTGAGATAGAGGTGGGAATCCGTGGGTTTGAAGAAGGCGGAGGTGGTGAGAGAGTGGGAGGGGTGGTCAATGTTGAGAGAGATATCAAGGAAGTTAACAGAGGTATTGGAGATTGGTGGAAGTGAATTGTAGAGAGGGGTGGAAGTTAGAGAGGAAAGAGATGAAGTGGCAGAGTTGTTCGCGGGAAAGGGAGGTGGCGCCTATGCAGTCATCTATGTAGTGGCCGTATAGTTCCGGGGTCGGCCTGGAGAATTGGGAGAATTCTTGGGCCTCAATGTAGCCAACAAAGAGATTGGCGAAATTGGGGCCCATTCTCGTTCCCATCGCGACCCCAGACAACTATTGGTACGTTTCCCCGGCGAACGTGAAACAGTTGAGGGTGAGGACGAGCTCTGCCAGGTGGAGAAGGGTGGGGGCGCTAGGGGTGGGGTCGGGACGACGGTCGAGGAAGTGTTGGAGGGCTATGAGACCGTCGTTGTGGGGAATTACCGTATACAGGGATTTTATGTCTAAGGTGAAGAGGAGGTGTGAGGGGCTGGAAGGGAAGGAAAAGGAATTGAAGAGACGGAGGGCGTGGTTGGTGTCATGTATGTGGGATGGGAGGGCTGCGACTAAGGGGGACAGGATGCGGTCGAGGTATAAGGAAAGGCGTTCAGTGGGGCAATTACAGGCGGAAACAATGGGGCGGCAAGGGTTATTGGGTTTATGAATTTTGGGAAGGAAATAGATGGTGGAGGTGCGGGGTGTGCGGACGATGAGGTTGGTGGCGGTGGGGGGTTTCTACAATTACATTTCTTTCCGGGGCCTTTCCTAGTTTTATTTCTATTGTTACCTTTACTTTTTGTGTCTCCAGTTCTAGACAAGTTTCCCTCTTTCATTCCATCAAATCTTCCCTTATTACATGGGTTCGATAGACCCGGTAAAGGCAGACTGTTTGTACCATTGGCATTAGGTGTTACAAAATTATTATACGCAGTTCCTTGGTCATCCTCAAAAGAACTTTTCCAGCTAATTCGCCCCAGCAAGCTTGCTTCTATTGATTGATGCAATAATCGAAGCAAAGTTAGGCATTACAGAGTAAGAGAACTTGATCGTTGACTTGTTGCAAATGCTATAGTATTTATGATTCTTTGGGAAGTTCTCCTTCAGAATTCTAAAAAACATTTTTGGTAAGTTCCTTACTCTAAGGGAGAAAGGGGGAGCGAACCAAACAACTTCCCTTATTCTAGACCGTGAACCTCCGTTTTGTTTAACTCCTTGTCAAAATTATTAATTTTCTTATACCTGTACCTATTGCGAGTATCCCTAAACACATTACTACTCAAAGGCCTTCTATTATTGCAGTTGGGGGGGGGGGTTCCCTGCATTAGTATTTGTGACGTGCTTAAATGGCAAACCAGCCATTTTGTTTTTGAGTCTAGTATTAAGGATATAAAGTATTTTAGATTTGAAACCACTTAATCTTAGGGCATTATTATACACCGGTGCATGCTGTTCAAAAATCTTTTCATTCGCAGGTAAATTAGATATTCTAGTTGAAATTGCAGTAACGATGCTGTCTATTATTGCATCAATCAATAGAAGCAAGCTTGCTGGGCGGAATAGCTGGAAAAGTTCTTTTGAGGATGACCAAGGAACTGCATATAATAATTTTGTAACACCTAATGCCAATGGTACAAACAGTCTGCCTTTACCGGGTCTATCGAACCCATGTAATAAGGGAAGATTTGATGGAATGAAAGAGGGAAACTTGTCTAGAACTGGAGACACAAAAAGTAAAGGTAACAATAGAAATAAAACTAGGAAAGGCCCTGGAAAGAAATGTAATTGTAGAAACCCCGAATTATGTCCTTTAGATGGTTCCTGTCTAGTTACTAACGTTGTATATAAATGTGTAGTCAAGGACGAGGATAAGTTAAATAAATTTTATATAGGTAGCACGGTAGATTTTAAGGCTAGATATAGATCACATATGAGCTCATTTTCTAACGATAAATACTGTAATTCAACAACACTTGCATCCCATATACACAATTTGAAGAAAAATAATAAGAATTATTATCTAGAATGGTCCATTATCTCTAAAACCCCAAATTTCAAGGGAATATTAACAAGTGTAAGCTGTGCATAAGGGAATCCCTTACCATCCTTAGGTGTTATGGACCGCACACTCTGAATAAATTTACTAACGTGATTCCTTTTTGCATCCATAAATTTTCTTCTACATTCTTAAAAGTGTATAAGAATAAAATAAGTTGTAGAAAATAAATAATTTAGTTCTTACAGGGTTTGAAACCACGGAGGTTCAATTTAATTTAATTTAATTTAACTTAATTTAATTTAATACACCCATTTAAAAGAATTTTTTTTACTGATTTATTTTTCTACTGCTTTAAAAAAATTTTTTTACTGCTTTAATTCTTTCTTTTGGGCTCGTCTGAGCATGACTTCTTCAATAAGAAAGCACACAATATTGTGTTAAGCCTGGTACGCGATGATGTCTGTCTCTCTATTTTTTTCCCCTGACGAAGGAGTTATTATCGTGATGCACCCTAGTGCTTTAAACACAATAATATACCCCTGAAATGGCCATAGGGAATGTAAATATGGCTTCCTCTTATTTGAAAAGTAAATTTATAAGATTTTCTAAACGATGAACTTTTATTTTATTTTACATTATATATTATATATTTTTTATATGCTTCCTATATATATATATATATTTTTATATACCTATATATTTATATATTACTTTATACTATATTTTCACGTATTTACTTTCTAGGTGTTGTAATGGTTTTTTAAAAAAATATATTTTTCTTGATTGCTAAAGTATTAGCTTTTAACCGTGATGAACTGTATTCACACATTTTTTCTCGCACTTTCTTATATGCTTGTACAGATGAGTTACATTCCATCTTCCGTGATGTTTAAATGTATATTCTATGATTAAATGTTTGAGTTATGAAATGTTATGTGGATGACCTTGCATTTGTTTGTTCTATAACCTTAGTTTGATATATATATATATATATATATATATATATATATATATATAATGAAACTATTAAAAGTGAAACAATATAAATGTGAAACTATTAAAAGTGAAACAATATAAAAGTGAAACTATAACTGTTACTCCATTGAAGGTTTCACTTTTATTCTTGCATTGTTTTAATCCAAACTAATTACATGTTGATACTCCTGAGGTCTCGTAGTATTACCATATAAAATTTGATTTAATTTGGTTGTGCTGTTTGAGAATGCATTGGGAACAGACAGAGATACAAAGGATTATGTATATATATATATATATATATATATATATATATACCGGAGTAAACACATAAATGTGAAACAAGGTGGAAAAAAGAGTACTCAAATACCAGTGGTAGAGTAATATGCTTTATTTAAAGCAGCAGAAAATTCAACAAAATCTGTTACTCTGAGTTTCTCGTTGCCGTTCATCAGACAGTTTTTGCTAGAATCTAGCAAAAACTGTCTGATGAACGGCAACGAGAAACTCAGAGTAACAGATTTTGTTGAATTTTCTGCTGCTTTAAATAAAGTATATATATATATATATAGATAGATATAGATAGATAGAGAGATGAAAGAGTACTAGTAGTTTTACTAGGTTTAGTTTAATTCATTGTGATTCTGTTCCCTTTTCAAAAAGAGCCTTCGGTATATGTGAAGATACTCAATTTTTATTGTTATATAGATTTATTGCTACAAGATTGTGTGGTCAAAGTTTGCCATGTTCAGATTCAGATTACTTTTCATCCATCTATAGTTAATGAAAGAGTACCAGTAATTTTACTGGGTTTAATATAATTCAGTGTGATTCTGTTCCCTTTTGAAGAAGGGCCTTCTGTATTTGTAAGAAAATTGTCATTACTTTACTATTTCTAATTTATTGTTGTTAAAAGTATTTGACCTTGATATTAATTTTCTTTTGTTTTTTTTTTTTGTCTTTACTGTTCTAAATTTTGCATTCTGGGTTAAGAAAGTTTACTTTGTGTATAGTCTATCACTTATGTTTTTGAATTTTACGGCTTAGTCATTTTTATGAAGTGCTTCTGATACTGGTGGGAGAAGAGGAAACTCTCAAATTCAATGTACTAAACCTTATTGCAAAAAAATTAATTCTTTATTTGTGGTTCCCATGCTTGGTAACTCCTCCCCCCACACATACACACACATATATTTTGTTACCTGTTATGTCACTAACTTGCAGTTTTTCAAACTATACCGACTAGGTTTTTTGGGACAGTGATGAATTTGTTGTCTCTAGGGAGACAACAATATTAATAACACATGCACTGATTCAATTCCACTCCTCCATTATTAGTTAATTGGTTAAATACCTATCCCCCTAATTAATTGATCATTTGTTTAACTTGTTAGTTAAACAGTCAATCGTTTGTTTTGTTTTGTTTTTATTTTGTTTGTCAGACTTATTTTGTTGCCATTCACAACTTTTTCAGTGATTCCCATTTCATTATAGGGGCTGTGTTTGCCTGAGTCCTCGTTGCTTGTATGTGTGTAGAATATGGTAGGGGTATATGAATATGGTGTGTGTCTGTGTGTGAGATTATATGTGTGCATATATGCATGTCTGTGTCTGTATCCCTGTATCTGTGTGCGTGCATGAGTGTGTACATATATGCTTGTGTGTGGTGTGTGTGTGTGTGTGCACGTATGTGTACTTCTGCATCTATGTGCATGTTTGTATGTGCATGTGTGTGTGTGTGCCTGTGTATGTCTGTGTGCTCATGTGTATGTATGTGTGTCTGTACATGTGTGTGTTTATGTGCAAATACATGATGTGTATGTTGGTTTGTGTATGGTTGTGTGTTCCTCTGTCCTTGTATGTATGTGTTTATGTGTGAATGCTTGTGTGAGTGTCTGCACGTGCATGTGCATGTGCCTGTGCCTATTTACGTGTGTGTATGTGTGCCCCTTTCGTATGCATGGTACATGTATGCCTGTGCATGTGTGTGGGGGCTGTGTGTGGATGTATGTGCATATCTATCTGTACTACTTATTTATCTACTTACCTATTTATCTACCTGCCTGTCTCCCTATATACTTACCTCCCTACTTGGTTAACTAACTAGCATTCTACATAACTAACCTTACCACCTAAATACAATCCTACTTATTTACCTACATGACTGCCTGCCTACCTATCTACTTATCCAGCCACCCATCTACCTACCTACCTACTTTATGATTCTACCTATGTACCTACCTGTCTATTCAAATATACCTGTGTATTTACTCTGCACAGGTGGTATCTATGGTATTGAAGTATCTCTACCTCCTACATGTATTTTCTATTCAGTATGAGTAATGTTTCATTTATAAGGACACATTCTTATAGTTATGTCAAAGGTTCTCAACCATTTTTTATCCATGGACCCCTTTGATAACTATTTTATCCTGGTGGATCCTCATAGCTATTCAATGTTTAAAAACTAGTTTTATAGAAACTTCTTTCAAAATTCCTATTTTGTTTTTCACACATTCACTTGTGTAGGTTGAACTATGTAAAATGCTAGAGAAAGAAATGTAACTGTTTCTTGCAGTACATACCAATACATACAGCGAAAGCAAAATTTTTTAGGGTCTCTTAAAGAACTTTTGTGGATCCCCAGCTTACTATTTAGTTGTGTGGACCCCCAAAAACTTATATGGATTCTTAGGGGCCATATGGATCCTAGTTGAGAAACATTGGTCTTAATAACGAGTCCCTTGTGTGTTTGGACAACATGCAGATGTTAGTTTCCCATCATTATACTCTCTCTAATGTTCATTCAGCCTTTCTGCTAAACTCGTATAGGTCTCTCCAATGTATGCTATGCTCCTGTCCTTACAAACTCCTTTCATGCATCTTATGCTGTAGACTACATTCCTAGTCTTACACTTAATACTGGGATTAAAGGTACATACCACACAGTTCTTACCAGTGTATGTGGTATTGTCAAAGGGGTATGTCCTACATAATTGGGATCTGATGGACCTCCCTGGTTTCTGAATCTTAATGTTGAGTTTGATGTCCTTCAAAGCCTTCTTAAACCTACGTGCTAATTCCCCATGCAGTGTGGCCTCTACAGACATCAGTCCTTGATATTTATCAGCCTTATATTTATCAGCTTTGTTACAAACCCTCTGTATACTGTTCCAGTGTTTACTTTGGTATCTAGGATGGGTACCACTGACATTATTACAGATTATGTTATCTAATTTCTTTCTGGCACCCCTGTATACTTGAACCCTATCTTTCTGGTTGTATCCAGAGAACTGCATGCTGTGCATGAAGTTCTGTGCATGTCTCCATGTTTCATAGGGTTCACACAGACAGGCATGAGTGCACATACATGCAGATACCCACATACATACACAGGCATATGTGCACACACATACATACACTCATTCAAGCACTCACATAGACACACACACACCCAAATGGACACAGAAATACACAATCATACACAAACCTACACCATGTATATGCATGTGCACTCATATACAGACATAAGCACACACTGACATACATAAGGCATACACATACTATGCATACACATGCACAAATACACACTCACACACACACAAGCATACATGCATAAACACACCCCCTCACATGCACAGGTGCATACATGTATGGATGCAGAGTATACACACACACAGACACATCCATGCACATGACACAAGCATGCACACATGGATGCAAAAATACAGACATGTACAAAAGCATACACATACATACACTCTCACACATGCAAACACAGGTATATACACATTCACACAGTAACACATACACATACATACACATGCAGATAATCACACACACACACATTCAAGCAACAGGATCTTAGACAGGCAAATACAGCCCCTATAACAAAATGGGAGAGAAGTCACTGAAAAGGTTGTGAATGGCAATGAAAGAACTGACCCCCCCCCTAAAACCCTCCCCCCTCCAAACAATTGACTGTTTAATCAACAAGTTAAACAAACTATCAACTAGTTTGATAGATATTTAACCTGTTGCCTAATAATAAAGGTGTGGAATTGAGCCAGTGTGTGTGTTGGTGTGATGACTCCCTAGAGCCAACAAAATTTGTTTCAACACATAAATTCACATAAAGAATCCTGAAAACCAAATACAAAAATTAAATAGTTCTTACTTTAATTATTCTGTTGCTTAAGGTGGGAAACTGACAGGATTGTTAGCACACTGGGCAAAATACTTAACGGCATTTCGTTTATATTCACATCCTGAGTTCCAATGCTGCCTGGGTCAACTTTGGCTTTTATATTTTTGGGGTCGATAAAAAGAGCACTGGAGTTGGTGTAATTTACTTACCCACTCCTTTGAAATTGCTGGCCTTGTGCCAAAATTGGAAACAAGTTATTCTGTTATTTACTCTGGCTACCTCAGTTACTTTATCCCATACTCTGCCTATTCTAACAACTCCAGCATTGATACCCATTCAGAAGAACTTTTAATTGAGTTCCTTACTGTAAGAATTCTGGCTGAAGCTTTTCTCTGTCTTACCGTTTGTACAATAAGCATTGTACACATCTATTCACTTCTAATCTTTACAATCTCTCCAGGTCTACCTTTCACTGTGTTAACTCAGAGTAAAAAGTTTCTGGTGGTTTTGGGGTTGTTTGTGTCTATTTTCTGCATCTAAAAAGAAGTGAGTTGGTGCAATCATTTGATGACACTCACACATAGCCAGATTTTCCCAAATGGTCACTTCCACTACCATGTAAGGCCCTGTATATTCAATTACGATATTTTTGCTGATTTCACTGTCATCTTTTTCTTGTGCTTTTTGTACTCTTTCTATCAGAAACCATTTTACAGCATAGACTGAGAACTATTGTTCCACCTGCTCTAGAAAAACTGCCTGGCAGGACTGGTGTGTACCTTCTACACTCTATCAAGGTTTTTCCAGAATTGCTTCTCTCCAGCAAGAGTTGATTTCACTGCAGCTTGTATGTCTCTGCTATTCAGATTTTTATTCAAGGGTGACATATCTAGGAGATATGTTACCTTCTCTGTTGAGTCATTGTCTCTTCTGAGCAGGAAAAAAAGTAATGTAAATAATAATTATATGCATAGTTTAAACTAAGAACACTTGCTTGCTATGTCTTTACTTGAGAAATTGGGAATAATATATGACATACATAAGTTGCTCTTTTACATGTGTAAATGAACTTTTAGGCAAAGCTGCCAAAAGGTGGTGCGAGAAGAGGAGAGAGAAAGAGATTATTTATATGATTAGTTATGTTTGCATAATGCTGAATAAAGAGATGTCATATATATAATTTATAACAGTTTAAGGAGATCATTAATATTAATACAAGTTATGGTAATGATAATTACTTGCATAGCTTAAACTTAGCATTCTCGTTGCAGCTTTCTTCAGAGTTTGGCTATAATATGTCACATTCACTCTGTCTCTCTCAATGTCACTTGAGAAATGGCATTGCATTAGATCTGTCTGTATCCAATCCCACTCTATCATTCTTTATTGCTAACCATCTTTCTCTCTGCCTCTCCCATTACTCTTTCTTTTATCAATCATTACGGATACCTTTATTTTTTATCTGTTACAGTCATTAGACTGCGGTCATGCTGGGGCACTTCCTTGAAGAACTTTTAGTGGAATGAATTGATTCCAGAACTTATTTTTTTATAAAGTCTGGTACTTATTCTGTTAGCCTCTTTTTGCTGAACTGCAATGTTACGGGGATGTAAACCAACCTACACCAGTTGTCAAGTAGTGGTAGGAGCACGAAGACACACACACACACAAACAAACAAACATAAGACAGGCTTCTTTCAGTTTCCATGTAGCAAATCCACTCGCAAGGCTTTGGTCAACTTGAGGCAATAGAAGACACTTGCCCAAGGTGCCATGCAGTGGGACTGAATCCAAAACCATGTGATTGGGAAGCAAGCTTCTTAACACACAGCTATGCCTGCATCTATGTATTACTCCTTTTCCTTCACTGTCTTCCTCTGCACTCCCTTTCTCACATCACTCTTTCCCTTCCAGTACTCTCTCTTCTACCATCTGACCCCCCTCTTATTTCCCTTTTCCCCCATCATATCAGTTATGCTGTTTTTATTGAACCTTCATATCAACAACCAGCAAGGCACTATCTGTTACCCTCTTACTTCCTTTAATCCTACATATTAACCTTTTCTTTCTATCTCTCTGGTCCTCTTTCATTACTCTCCCTATTAACACTTTCTTACTCTTGACTTCTTTCATTATACTTTCTTCTAGCTACTGGGGATAGGACAACCTTTTGGTAGTGGTGGGCAAATGAAGAGAGACAATGTAGGATAGTAAGGATTATTTAGTCTTGCCATTCTTTCTATTACTGAAGTCATGATAAAGTGCAGCTGGTACAAGTGGTTGGCAAGAGGAAATGTATCCAGCCATGGAAAACATGTTGGTAATGAATGTGGAAACCATCCTATTCATTTCTGCATTGAAAAGTGGATGTAAAACTGATGATGTTGATAATAATGATAACAATGATGTGATGATGAGCATGCACGCATGCATGCGCACACACATACACACACACACACGTGTGTATGTCAACAAATGAGAACAAAAACAAATTAAAACGACGTACTCACAGAAAAACAGTTCATACATTCAACTAGATATGTCACAGTAACAGGTCTTTCAATGAAACCATCCCCAGCCCACTGTAGCCCCAGAAACAACTGCACACCAGGATCAAGTGTCCCATGCCCACAATGTCAGTCTTGCCAAGGAATCTTTGGCATGTGGGATTGGTGGCCCATATTTTTCACCCCAACAATGCCACAGATGCAGCAATCCAAGGTATTCAAATCAAGAAAGCTAGAAGAGCACATGGTGTTAGGTGTCACATGATCATGTGATCAGGTTTTTCTTGGGTCTTTCCAGGTACAGACTGCATTCTCCTTGTCACATAGGACTTGTATCCGATGTCATCATGCACCACGCCTCTGATTGTGGATCTTGCCACCTTGAACTGCTTGGTGAGGACTCTCATGAAGCTGTTCGGGTTGTCATTGATAATGTCCTAAAATCTGATGGATAGACTTGGATGTCATGATAATGTCCTGTTGAAAATGTTTCTCTTGACCATAGATAACATGTTCCTGTCAGAGGTCTCCATGTCTCAGAAACTGGCACCTTCAGAGTCACAGTAGCTGACAGCTAGAGCCATGAACATGGTGTACATTTACATTTTCTCTGTGAGATTGACATCCTCTACATTAATGCTGTTTATGTTTGATAAAAAATAAAGTGAAGAATTAAAATTCTTGTAACTTTATCTGTGATTATTCAAAGATATCATTGTTGACAAGAAAATCAAATCAGTGGAGCAGACTTTATATTGTTAGTTGATTTACTAGAAATAGTAAAATCACCCTCAAATCACCCACTTCTGTATTAGAAGGGGTCAAGTTGAATATGTTCCTGGGTTCTCTGCACATAGGAAAAATACTGAAAGGTTAAGATTGGTATGTTTTTAAACCTAGTCATAAACTGTGTAAAGCTTTAGTCTATTTATAGTAGAGGGTCAGATAAGGTAAACCAGAAGAGATCAGATAGCAACCATCTGTATATTGGAAGGCTTTACTGTGTCAATAGGAGTATTGAGGTCAAACTAAGTTGAGAGGGGAACTAGCTGCTGTTTATAATTATAATTATGTAGGTAAGTTCTAGATGTGTATTTTCAGTATGTTATTATGTCTAGGCTCTTGTGACTATTACAAAATTCATAAAATGCACTTTACAAAAATGAGAAGAATGGAAAAGTATACTACTTTCTATGAAAGTATTGTGACCTCTTGTTTCTTGAATCTTGAATTTCTGTAAAACTGTTTTTAATGTCACTAGTCTGGTGCAAGTGTTTAAAATAGCCTAACAGAGTTACATGATGCTAAAGGTTTCTTTTGATCCTTGTTTTTGTAATTCTATAGTTATTCAGGAATGATTTTGAAGAATTATGAAAGCTTTGTTGGCATGGAAAAAGTACAAAAGAATTTAATACGGGTAGTGGTGATTGGTGGATGTAGCTTGAAGTAGCTCATGGGGAACAAAATGGAGTGCAACATTAATGCTGATCTTCATTTTACCTTCAAGAGTTGACTGAAGTATGTTTACACCTGTTAATGATAATGGTGGTAGTTATGATGATGCTTGCTGCTGCTTAGTTGTCTCTAGCTTGTCATGCCTATTATTTTCATTTATTTCTTTTTTGTTTAGGTTGTGCATTCTACTTTAGCCCTGGGCCTACCGAAGCTTTCTGAGTGGGTTTGGTAGATGGAAACTGAAAGAACTCTGTTGTATATACATGTGTGTGTGTATGTGTTTGAACCCTTGCCAAGACATCACATGATGGTTGTAAATCATTATCATCTTCATCACACAACGAGGTTTTTCTTTTCCTGTTTTCAATGAAAAACATGTATAGCAGTTGGGAAAATAATACTTTGCCTGGAGGTGAGGGTTATCAACCAAAAGGGCATCTGGCTGTAGAAAATCTGCCTCAAGTTCTGTCTAACCCATGCAAACATAGAAAAATGGACGTTAAATGATAATGATGAACTTCTTTTTTAACCCTTTTGTTACTTTATTTCTGTTGATATATAATGCTCTTGTTTCAGTTAATTTAGTACAATAAATTCCTCCTTATTAAACTGGCATCTGGAAAATATTAACATAAAATTTTAATGGAAGATTTTAATTTAGATCATTTTAATCCTTTAGCATTCAAATTATTGTCAAAGGTAATGCTTATTCAGTTACTCTGTTTTAAATTAATCGTGCATTATCTTGTAGCTTCAAGATTTCGATTGTGTGGTTGCATAACAAGTAAAGTATTTAGGTTTAAATGCTGAAGGGTTAAAACAGTAAGTTTGTGTCATAGAACCAGGGGTGGTCTCAGGTGGGTTGGAATCGAAAGGGTTTAGTAGATTGTCTTCAGAAATTGCAGAAGCTACATCTCTCAAAAATAGAATATTATGAACTGGTTAGGAGACTAAGTATGTAGTTTCTACATTTGCTCAAGGTAAGAACAAAATATAGCACTTTTAACATGTAGGCCACACTTCAGATAGCATACCTACACTATTTAGATGATTGGTCAACTAGAATTTTCATCAGATGCAGGTTTAAAGCCCTAACTAATGTGCTGGAACTGATTTTTATGGGGTGCTGGACCCTCTAGATTGTTTGTTGGACTTTTACCTTTGTATGATAAATTGGTTGAAACACAACTGCTCAGTGAAACTATTCCAACAACAAAATCAATGGGACAAATATATATATATATATATATATATATATATATATATATATATATAGTGAGAGAGAGAGAGAGAGAGAAACAATAATGGGCTGCAAGGTTAGAATTTATGATAAATGTTCATGTTTGTTTGACTATAGAGGGCAGCAATCCTTTCAAGGCCAATTCCACATTTAAAAAAAAAATCATTGTCCTCTTTTCCAGAAGGTGCAATTTGCAATTGATGTAGGAAGAATTTATTTATTTTGCTAATGAGACTGTCACATTAAAACAATGAGTTGAGATTGTTTGGCCTATCAAACTGTCTTGCTATTCATTTGTCTATGTTGCTCTTTAGTTTGAACAGTATTTATCTATGTGATGGTGTGGGTAGTGATGGGGGTCCTGGTTGTGTGTGTGTGTGTGTACAGAGGTGTATGCTTGTTAGAGCTGCTTGTGTTTGTGTTCATGTATTTTACAGCTACTATAGACATCCAGGATAACTTTTGTTGTGTATGTCTTGCAGTCATTACATTATGTGTATGTGTGTATACTTGTATATGTGTTGCTGTTTCTCTGTGCTTGTGTATATCGACCATATTGCTGTGTGTGATATGTTATATGTTAAGCTGCTGTTCTTTCAGTAATGTTGTTGCTCATTCATTTTCAGCGAGCATTTGTCTGAGCATGCTGTTATTTCATGTTCAGTCTTCAAATAGTATGGTGGAGACTAGTTTCAGTGATGATTCTTGAAGTGTTTTCTCTGTCAGTTTGTATCTGTCTCTTTCCACACTCATCACAAATGCAACATGAGTCTAACACATACATACACATCCATCTGCCTATCTATCTCATTCTCTCATATACACACATGCATATACGCACATGTGTGTGTATGTGTGATATGTGTGCAAATAATCCAGTTATATATATATATTTATATATATATATATATACATATTCTTGCAGATATACACTCAAATCTGTAATATATGTATGCATAAACACACACACACACACACACACACACACACACACCACACACACACACACCACACACACACACACCACACACACACACTTCCATTCTCCTTTGCCCAGCTTTTTACAATTAGATACACAGACATCCTAATTACAAATATCCCACAACTTATACTCACATACTCCATGCAGCCATAACACCAATAATATAGTCACTCACTCTCTCTTTTTCACCCAGAATGCATGTACATAATCTCGTCTTATAGGCCATTTTAGATGCTAACACATACATGCACTAATTGCAAACACATGTGCATACATAAGGCCTTATGCATTTTCATTAGCCACACATATATTCAGCTGCTTATGCATACACAAATAGAAAAGCATATCACATATACCATACAACCTACTCCACTTGCACACTTGCATATCTGTTCTGCAGTATATACACCCTGTACATACATATATGCACAAGAAAATATACATTACACACTCCTTGCTTGAACATTCCATCATGCAATTCATTACTCTATCTTCCTATCACCCTTATATTTCTCTCTATATCTCTCTACCTTCTCACTTCCTTTATTGCTTTCTCTTCCTCTTATATCTCTCACCCCATTTCTGATTCCCCTAACTCAATCCTTTCCTCCTCCTTCTTTATATCCCTATCTTTCTCTTGCCCTCTTTCTATCTCTCTGTCCCCACTTCTTTTTATAATAGGTCAGTTTTCCCCACTTCTTTGGCAGTGCAATGAAGTTATCCAAATTTAGATTTCCTGTTTGTCTTCTGTCATTTATGCCACTCTATTCTTCATTGATCTTAAATCCAAACAAACATTTTTTTCCCTTTCTTCAGCCATTTCAAACAAGAAATACTTGTTAAAAATAAAATTAAAATTAAAGAAAAAATATAGGCAAATAAATTACTACATTCGTTAGATTTTTATTTAACATGCATATTTTTTAGTGAACACCAAAGAAGTGAACTAGAAAATGCATTGTAAACTTCATCTTATATAATCATCAAGAGAATGGGGCTAGGAGAGATATATCATTGAAGCAGCTAAATGTTCTCCATCTTTCATATAAGAAGTTGTAGGAAATAAAGTAACAATTAAAACAAAAATCTGAAAGGAAGGGATAGTAAATAAATTTCTATTTTTATTGCATTTTAAAACTCAATTCTTTTTAGACAGTCAAACTTATTTACCTCCTAGCCCTCGAGGAAGAGTGTTAAAAATGGAATTCAAAAGTAGGTTGAATTGTGTGTTGTTGGAATCGTTTCAGGTGCTGTCAGAGAAATGTGATATAAGAAATTGTATAAATGACAAATGTTTTGTTAAATTTCAGCAATTAGATCAAATTCTTCTTTGGGTTATTCCTATAGTAGACTAGACTAGTGCCCTACTTTCATGAAGTATCTCTCTCAGTCATTCAAATTTTTGAAATCTGAGAGAAGTTTCAACATTATCTCTCAGAAATAGAAGTTGGTTATAAGTGGGAAGGAATAAGGAATGGGTGGAGCAGAATATAAAAATAATGATAGTGACAAGCTGGTGTTGGTGGTAGCAGTAGTAGTAGCAATGGTAGTGGTGGACTGGGTGATTATCAGTGAGCACTTGGTCAATGATGGCTGAACTTCTCAATAACTAGATGGGGAATAATGCAAGCCTGTTCTTCTGGACATGCAACATAAATCTGAAAGATTGAACATCATAGAAGATCTATGACAGAATAGTTATCAGAAATATCATGTAATGTATGAGAGAATGGGAAAGGGATGATGGCTTGGACAAGTGATGAAAGTGCTTGGTCATATATTATGGTGAAAGCTAATTGTTGATGGTAGCTAAGATAGGATTTGGTTCAAATGATAAAACAAGAGGGAAGGGTTAGGTAAGGTATGGAAGAAGACATCCACTGAATAATTGACTAAAAGAATGATGCAGTATTATAGACCAGTTAAATACATTATAAAAACTGGTTATGTTAATGATAATGCTGTCATATCCATTGCAAAATCAATAAAGAGGTAGCAAACTCAGAAATAGATCGAAGCAATGAAAATTGTTATGTTTTTGAGGAACCTCATCTTAATTGGATAATAACTTAAAAACTAATTCTTTTACCCTCTACCCTGGTTATGTTTCTCTCCCCACCCAAAACTTGATATAAAAGTTTAAAAGAATGTATTGTAATGATAGATTGGAATGTTCTGTGATGTTTGAAATGCCTTGCAGACAAAACATTTGAATAGTAGACTCGACAAACAGGTCTCTTTTTACACACACACGTGCACACACATGCACGTACACACATACGCACACTCAAAATTCCACCCTGTTAGTTGAATATCACCAATGTTGTTGACATTCAGAACAATGAATACTAATTTTTGCAATGCCATTGGCTCTTCTTTTCCTTGTTTTGTGTGTAGTATTTTGTGTCTTGCCGGTGTTATCAACCTGAGTTATTTATTATTTTTTTCAGAAGTTTTTGTTGGTTTTTCTATCTTGTCTGTCTTGTTAAATACTTGGTGTTTTTGTCTGTGAATAATTCTGTGCTGATATATTAATAAAGGTCAGTATGGAAACTTTCAGCTATCATTATCATCATCATTATCACCACTATCATCATCATTATCACCACTATCATCATTGACACGATGGTCATCGTCATTACCACTACCACTGTTGTCCTCCTCGTTTTTGTGACAAATAAATGATCATTATTTTTAGAATAATGGTGTGGTAGGAAGGTAGGAATAGTAAAGTCTCAAACTAGATGCCTGCCTTTCAGATTTAGTTTCATCTATTCAAAATAGGTAAAGCACTTACCAGTAATACCAGTATATCGAGTGGTTCAACCAAATTTTCTATACATTATACATTTATGGCCTTCTGCTAATATATGAGGATTCATTTGAAGAATTGGTAGACGAAATGTGTTGTACAAAGTGCCTTGCAGTTGTTTTTTTTATCTTCTACTTGTTTCAGTCATTAGACTGTGGCCATGATAGGGTGGTGCTTTGAAGAAATTTTAGTTGAATGAATCGACCTCAGCACTTTTTTTCTTCTTTTGTTAAGCCTGGTACTTATTCTATCAGCCTCTTTTGCTGAACTGCTAAATTACAGAGAGCTAAACACATATATCTATATGAATATATATATATATATATATATATATATATATATATATATAGCAATAAGAAAATGGAGGGGATCAATAGGTGGTTCATCTACTTTTAGACATTATATTATGTCAACTTATTTATTTACTAAAATGACAATTACAAGAATATACATACATGTATAACATTATGCTTTACATATAAAAATATATTATTATATAAAAATACCATATATATATATATATATATATATATATATATATATATATATATATATATATATATACGATGAGCTTCTTTGGTTTCTGTCACGCAAATCCACTCACAAGGCTTTAGTTGACCCAACAAGACTATAGTAGAAGATATTTACCTAAGGTGCCACACAGTGGAACTGAAATCAGAATCATGTGGTTGAGAAGCAAACTTCTTATCACACAGCCATGCTCATTACATTCTGAGTTCAAATTCTGCCAGGGTCAACTTTACCTTTCATTTTTTCAAGGTCGATAAAATAAGTATCAGTTGAGCACCAGAGTCGATGCAATCAACTATCCCTCATCTCCTAAAATTTCAAGTTGTGTGCGTATAGTAGGAAGGATTCATGCAGAGTGACGAAACCGTACTGCATACCCTCGTTCAGTGGCCAGGCATTGCTGACTTATGGGGTTATGTTGAACAGCTGCTGTCATGTGGGACAGAGCTGTTTGTCGGCTGAGTCTGTAGTGATGATAACACAACTATTCTCCTTCAATCAGGCAGGCAAGGCAGTTTTTCTTTGCCTGGTGGTTGTGGTGAAAGGTTGTTTTTGGACAAAGCTGAAAGGTATGAGGATGATACATTCCTTTTTGGTAGAGTCCTCATTGACTTCTTCCAGTTTCACTTGAATAAGGAAATTGTGAGCGGAGAGGAAAGTGCTGTTCACGAGTGGGTTTATTGAAAGGTGGGTGAAAGTTGCAAAAATGGCAAGAGTAGATGGTACCTCTCTAAGTGTAGACCTGTGAGTTGGAGAGAAGGAATTGGAGAGGACAGTTGCTCCTAGAGTTTCAAGGAAATCTCAGACAGTGGGGTTCCTTGATTAACCCTAGAGGCCTTCCTGTATCAGGAGGGCCACATCTTTATCATTCTCCCCACCATTTTTTAATTTTTTATTTTTATCTTTCTATGCTATGCATATGCCTTTTCTTTTTCAGTGTATACCATGTATGCTGTTTTTTTTATCATTTCATCATTATATGTAAACCCCCGCACTTTATGTCTGTCTCTATATTGTCCCCCCTCATCCTTCGCCCTTGTGGCAAATAAATTAAATCATCATCACCACCATCATCATTATCTTTATCTTTTACTTGTACCAGTCATTGGACTATGGTCATGTATGTCAGTTTCTCCTCTACCAAATCCACTCACAAGGTTTTGATCAGCCCAGGTATGGTAGAAGACACTTGTTTAAGGTGGCATGCAGTGGAACTGAACCCAGAAACTATATGGTTGGGAAGCAAGCTTCTTAATCACACATACATGACTCTCTCTTTCTCTCTATATATATTTATCTATTTGTGTGTGTATGTGTGTACATTGATATTGCTGGAGCTGTGGTAACATTGTCTCCTATAGACAAAAGTGCAGCTATGCTTCTGTATGTAATGATGTGGAATAAAGTACTTTAGTTGAAAAACGAATAAGGTTTGGTATGAAGAAGGGCATCCAGCTGCAGAATACTACCTCAAAATGTTTCTAACTCATGCTGACATTAAAAAAAAGCAGATGTAGAAACATTGCTGCTTGTGTTCCAATAGGTAGATAAATTAGTATTACTGTTTCCTTTCCACATGTGATTATATTCTTTTATTCTACACGTTTCAGTCATTTGACTGTGACCATGCTGGAGCACCACCTTAAAGGGTTGTAGTCAAAGAAATCGACAAACACACACGCACACACATGACAGGCTTCTTTCAGTTTTTGTCTACCAAATCCACTCACATGGCTTTGGCCAGCCTGAGGCTATTGTAGAAGACACTTGCCCAAGGTGCCACGCAGTGGGACTGAACCCAGAACCATGAAGTTGGGAAGCAAGCTTCATACAACACAGTCATGCCTACACCTATATTAGCTCTTCCTGAGAAACTCTTCTGCCCTTGGGAAGGTTTTATTTTTAATCCTTCTGGGTATTGTTCTCATTCAATAAATTTATTGAAATGGTGCTGGTGGTTTCTAGTGATCAATCACCTAACCATGTGGCAGGTAGTACTAGGTTACATGACACCAACAGTTATTTGACTTTATCTCACTAGCAATATGTTGAAAATAATTTCTCCACCCCTCCCCTTCTGTCACATTCATTTTTCTCTCTCTCTCTCTCTTTCTATCCCTCTCCCTTCTCTCACTTCAGGTTCTTTTTTCTACAGGTCTAGTACAATGGCTGGATTGCTCTTTAATCTTGTTTTGGATCATTTTGCATCTGCTTTTGGCAATTGTTCTTTAGCGCTTATCAAGTAGACCACCCTTGATCAATCAACTCTCTCATCAGAGGTGTTGCACTTGTGATGGCATCCTTTGTTCTTATTTTCAGACATAATGTACCTAGGAGTACATTATCCAATTGATCTTTTTTAAGACAGTAGGGCTTGATTTAAGTGATATTTGGCCACTATTTCTAGCAGGTTAGATGGCTTTATTGAGGCTCCCTTGGTGGTGATGGTGTGTAGGCATTTGTTATTACTTAACTTCAGTTGGCACTGCTTGAACAAACCTATAGAATGAAATGAGTTCCCTAAATGTGGTCTATCCCAATTTTATTGTGGTTGGGGTATTGCTATAACTCTAGGATTTTAAAATTTGCACTGGTTCCCTTTTCCAAGAGAGTAGTGAGTTTGTTGTGTGGGAGACGTAGGTTGGCTACATTCAGTAGGTTAAGTAATTAAGTTTTATTGTTGTTTTATAAAGCCAGCAGCTGGTGAAAGATGGTGGAGATGATGATGATGGTGTTTGTGTTGCTATTGGTAATATTGAGTTGTCCCAAATCAACTTTGCTGAAGCATTCCAATGACATATTTGCTGACCAAATATTCTAGAGCTGGGGACAACTTGAGCAAATCTCTGACATCTAAAATATAATCTTTACAACTGCCTTTTGACCGTTACAGGACCCATTTCTCCTCATCTCCCCTATCTCCTTTCATCATCGTTTGTATTTTAGGGGACTTAAAAAACATTTCATTACCAGACATGATTTGTACAGGTCTGTTTTTATTTGCTTACTTATTAATGTTGTTTTATTGTTTTGTGTTTATTTAACCAGGACATACTTGGAAATTGGAAAAAATGTGTTGCTTTGTGTCGGCAGAATTTAGAAAATGGGAAGAGTGTTGTGATAGACAACACAAATCCTGATAGGGAGTCACGTAAACGGTCAGTTGAATTTTTATATATATGTTTGCCTCTGTATATGTATGTTGCATATACATGTATGCCATATGCATGCTCTCTCTCTCTCTCTTTCACTATATTCTGTTATTTGTTTCAGTCATTAGACTGCAGCCATGCTGGAGCACCGCCTTGAAATGTTTTGGTTGAACAGTCAACCCCTGGATTTATTCTTTCATAAGCCTAGTACTTATTCCATTGGTTTCTTTTGCCAAACTGTCAATTTATGGTGACGTAAACACACCAACATTGGTTGTCAAGCAATGGTAGAGGGACAAACACAGACACAAACACACACACACACACACCACACACACACACACACACACATATACACATATATATATATATATGTATCTTCGACAGACTTCTTTCAGTTTCTGTCTACCAAATCTACTCATAAGGCTTTGGTTGGCCCAATGTTATAGTAGAAGACACTTGTCCAATGTGCCACACACCAATTAATTAAAGTTAATGCATTAATTGTAGTTGTAATATTGTTATACAACCAATAAATTTTAGTGAATCTTCATCTCTTTCAAACAGTTTAAGTGTTTCTGAATACTATATTCTGAACCTAAAATTGTTTTGCTCTCCACACAGTTGACCAGTATTGTGGCACAACATGTAGATAGGATAATACAGCTGTTGTTGGACATTATAAACATATTTTCAATAGCTTTCAAATACTTAAGAATGATATTATCATTTAGAATCGTTAATTGCTTGTTATCTAACATTCTGGAATGGCCTTCACATTCTTTCAGTTCTTTAATATCATTTTGTCTCAAGTGTTTCGAAAGAAATGGGATAGAGAAATATGTTTCTTGCTTTCCATTTACCTCACATGAAAGTAGAACCAAATAGCTATCAGCTAATGTATTAAAAACCTTTTTCCTCATTTTTATATTGTAAACTTTATTTTATTATGAAAGTGGTGAAATGGATGTGTGGATAAGATATTAGACAACTGATTCATATCTGCTGTTTGTGTAATATGTAATCCATGGGGTCTCAAAGCCATCCCACTCTCAGATATAATCCCACTCAGTTGAGCGTTCTTTCTGCTTTTCTTTCTTGCAAGTTACTTAGCAACCTCACTAGTGCAAATGTCATGAAAAAAAAAAGCACCCAGCACACACTTAAGTGTGTGGTTAGTGTTAGGAAGGGAATCCAGCTATAGAAACCATGTCAAAGTTGATATTGGGGCCTGACATAGTCCTGCTGTTTGTCAGATCCTGTCAATCCAACTCATGCCAACATGGAAAACATGCTAAATGATGATGATGCAGAAGGTACCAGATCTGAGGACAAACTATAATAGACTGGTGTTCCATCAAGAGAATGGTTTGTCTCTTGTATGCTTAACCCTTTAGCATTTAAACCAGCCATATCTGCTCAAAATATTCTATCTGTTTTCTATTCCCACCAGCCATATCTGACCTCTCATGCCTACCTTACATTGTGATTTTAAAAATAAATAATCACATAGCATGGAGAGAGCCTTTGACAGGGTCCCCTGATTCCTTATCTGGTGGTTAATGTAGAAACTAGGGATAGATAAGTGGTTGGTGAGAGCTGTACAAGCCATGTACAGGGATGCTATCAGTTAGGTGAGGGCTGACAAGTACAGTGAAGAATTCTGGGTAGGAGTAGGGGTTCACCAAGGATCAGTCCACAGCCCCTCTTATTCAGCACAGTCCTCCAGGCAATAACAGAGGAATTCAAGACAGGCTACCCCTGGGAGCTCTTCTGTGCTAATGACCTTGCTCTAATAGCTGAGTCATTACCAGAACTAGAGGAGAAATTTCAGGTGTGGAAGCAAGGTCTAGAAATTGAAGGGCCTTAGAGTTAATTTAATAATAAGTAGGAAGGCAGACAAAGATAAGTAGGAAGGCAAACTAATCACAAATCCCTTCAAGTAGATGGTCCTGCTCGATCTGTAGAAAAGGTATAGGTAGAAACTGCATAAGATGCACCCAGTGTAAGCTATGGACACAAGAGGTGCAGCTATATCTAAGGAAGTTTAACAAGGAAGATAGTTTTTGTGTGTGGCAGATGCACAGGGGCAATAAACATTGAAGATGTACAGAAAACAGATTCCATCATATGCCAGGGGAAAAAACTAGTAGTTGATAGCTTCCAGTACCTAGGTGACCAAGTCAGTAGCAGGGGAGGATGCTCTGGGAGCATAGCTGTTAGAATAAGAATAGCCTGGGCAAAGTTCAGAACTCTTACTTCTGCTGGTAACAAAGACCCTCTTGCTCAGAGTGAAAGGTAGACTATATGATACCTGTGTGTGAACAGCCATGCTACACAGCAGTGGCAAATGGGCTGTGACTGCTAAGGACATGCATAGGCTTGCAAGAAATGAAGCTGGTATGCTCTGCTGGATGTGCAATGTCAGTGTGCATACACTACATAAGAAGCATCAGATGTTATGTACAAGTGAGATGACTGCACTGGTATGATCATGTGTTGCATATGGATGAGGACAGCTGTGTGAAGAAGTGTCACATCCTAACAGTGGAGGGAACCTGTGGAAGAGGTAGACCCAGAAAGATCTGGGATAAGGTGGTGAAGCATGACCTTTGAATGTTGGGTCTCATGGAGGCAATGACAAACAGCTAAAACATTTGGAGATATGCTGTGCTTGAGAAGACCTGGCAAGCCAAAAGAGATTGTAGCTGTGGCCGATGCCAGTGTTACATAAATGGCCCATTTAAAAGTACCCTTCAATTGTTGAGCAAATATGCTGTGCTTGAGAAAACCTGTCGAGTCAAGTGAAATTGATACCAGTGCTACCTGACTGGCACTCTTGCTGGTGGCACGTAAAAGGCACCATTCGAGCGTAGCTGATGCTAGTGTCGGTGACACATAAAAAGCATCATTTGAACATGGTTGATGGCAGTGCCGCCTGACTGACACCTGTGCTGGTGGCACATAAAAAGCATCATTTGAGCATGGTCGATGCCAGTGGTGCCTGACTGGCCCCCCCCCCCGCACCAGTGGCATGTAAAAACGCCCACTACACTCTCGGAGTGGTTGGTGTTAGGAAGTGCATCCAGCTGTAGAAACTTTGGCGGAACAGATTGGAGCCTGGTGCAACCTCCTGGCTTGTCAGTCCTCAGTAAAACAGTCCAACTCATGCCAGCATGGAAAGCAGATGCTAAACGATGATGATGATGATATCAAAATCTCAAAGCTATGAAATTATTAATGATTAATTCAAACCTTTGTGAATAAATAAGCATGATATTTGACAGAATAATCTGAATGCTAAAGGGTTAAGACTGTTACAGGTTCTAGAATTAAACTCCATTGTTATGAACCTTTGTAGCAAATGTTGACATCACCTCTATATTATAGTAACTGATGTTGTTAAATGTTCAATTATTTCTGACTTTCCATTATTTTTTAATTTGCAATTCAGAGTTCCTGTGAAAAGTAAAAATTAAGAAAACCACTTTGATTTATTTTACAGCATTATGAGAAGCCTTGTTGATTGTAAATCCTACTAAATCCTCTGTAATCTCATCTTGCATTTAATTAATTCTCTATTCTAATTCAAGTTCCTCTTAACAAGAGTTAGTATTTTTCAGCTAGTCCTATCAAGCTTGTCAAGATTTCTTAATCAAATGTTGTTGTTATTAATTGTTGTATAGTTTTCATCATCTGTGCTTTTATGGTTGATGAGTGTAGTTGGTTAAACGAAACATTTGATTAAAATTTCTTGTGGCTCGGTGGGTTAGTGGCCTCAATTTAGTGATTTGCAGTGTCAGTTAGAAACAACTCATGACAATGAATAAATACTTTGTATTATCAATTGGAATATTTGGCTGAGAGAGAAAGAGAGAGAGAGAGAGAGAGAGCAAAGTGCTTGCAGTTTAATATCTTACGTAACGACTTTCTACAATCTTCAATCATGATATTTTGATCTGTAAAAGATTAAGACAGAATTATTAATGTTAACAAGCAGCTGGGTCCTTTGATTTTACAAACATTGGTTACAATTTCAAAATTTGTTTGTTGTTGTAGAGATAGCCATGCATTTGTGATGAATTGTTAAACTGGTTATAATGCTCTAATGATGTAAATATATGTAAGAGTGTGAATGATAAAGTAGCAGATAAACAGCTGAGACATATCTTGGGGTATATTTGTGTTCAAGATTGTTAATTCTCAACAGCTGAGCCCATCTAACTCTTAGTTGATTGTTGTTATTTAGCCCCAGGTTAAACTTGATTGCGTAGGTATATAATCAAAAGCTAAAACCATTCTGTCTGTATGAGGTCATGTAAAACTATATTTCCTAATGTATCCTTTTGTTATTTAAGATGTTAGGGTGTGATTTGAGGGGGATTGGTGGACTATTTCTAGCAGTTGAATGATATTGAGGCTCTTTTATTGGCTTGATCTTTTATCATTCTGTCAAAATACAATGTCTTTGTTTCAACAAATTTTGAAAATAATGTAGTAGTAAAATGACTCATTATTAAGATATCTTTAAGGCAGTGAGCTGGCAGAATTGTTGGCATGCCAGGTGAAATACTTAGCAGTATTTCCTTTGTCTTTATGTTCTAAGTTCAAATATCGCTGGGGTTGACCTTTCCTTTCATCTTTTCGGGGTCAACAAAATAAATACCAGTTTAGTACTGGGGTTGATGTAATCAACTATTTCCCTCATCGAAATTTCGGGCCTTGCGTGTATAGTAGAAAGGATTATTAAGATATCTTGAACATAAAAGAGCATGACATTTTGGTGGAAGGTTGTACTTTAGGTCATTTGAAAATAAAAAATTTGTGTTATAGATCCAGAGGTGGTGTTGGGTGGCTTGGTATGAAAAGAGTCAAGTAGGTGGTGAAGTATACAACTGCTTGTGACAGCATACTTCACTGCTACGAATATTTATTGGCTTCAAATTTTGGCAGCAACTTATGGGGTGGGAGAAAGTTAATTACATCAATCCCAGTGTTCAATAGGTACTTATTTTATTGACCCAGAAAGATGAAAGGCAAAGTTGACCTTGGTGGAATGTGAACTCAGAACATAATGGCAGATAAAATGCCGCTAACCATTTTGCCCGGAGTGCTAACAATTCTGTCTCTCGCCACCAAAATAGTAGATATATTAGTTGACTGGTGAATTCAATTAATCCTACTGGTTGAATATACATCTTGTAGAGCTTCCACTGACTGAGTTGATAAGATATAACTTTAATATTATGGGGTTAGCATTTATGCATTGAGTTATTGAAGATGAATGAATTTATGCATTGAGTTAGTGAAGATGAATGAATAAATGCTTGAATGAACTTAATATTAATTGTTTCTTTATAGGTACATAGATATTGCAAAGCAATTGTGCATTCCATGTCGCTGTTTTCATTTCGATGTGTCTCTTAACCATGCCCGACACAATGAAAAGGTAAGGAGAATATTTAATGAAAAATTTCATGGATGAATAAGGTTACTGCTATAATTCAAATTTTCACTTATGTCATAAAAGCTAGGAAGATGAATGAAAGATAGTAGCATCATGGAAACTTACTGTGCTATGCATTATTAGCTGAAGTGGAGACTTTTATAGCAAGTGTGTGTATAATTAGTATGCATGTATTTCATTGTTGTTTATATGTTCATTTTCCATGCTGATATGGGTTGGATGAGGCTTTTTCTTAAGGCAGTTTTTTGTGGTTGGATGTCCTTCCTCCTGCCACCTCATTTATTGTCTCTTATAACACATAGAGATATAGCATCCCTATTCTAAAAACTAGGGCAGATATGGAAATCTATATTTTTTCAGTGATTTTTCTCACTGAATTGTGGCCATGCTGGGGCATTAACCTTATGAGTATTTTGATCCTATTGATCCTATTTTTTATTTAATCAAAACCCTAAATTGTTTTTTGACACTTCATCCGTTTTACACCAGTAAACATAAACATAGACATATATACCCACTCTCACACACACACACACACACACACACACACATGTGAATATGTATGAGATGGGTTTTTGCACAGTTCCTGTGTATCCACTCAGAAGGTAGTGGTCATTGATAGACCTCAGCTGGCGCTAGAAAACTCTTGTCTATGATACAGTAGGATCTATCCAGGAACTTTGTAGTTATGATGCAAATTTTATAACCGCATAGTTTTCTTTACACCTCAGGCATGACTTGTATGATCGAAAAGTCAGCTTCCCAACCACATGATTTCAGGTTCAGCCCTACTGTGTGAGCCAACCAAATCTTTGTGAGTGGATTTGGTTGGTGAAGACTGAAAGAAGCCTGTGAAGTCATCTTTCCCTTGTCTTTACATTTGTTTATTGGTTGTAGACACTTACTTCATTGATGGTGTCAGACCTCATCATTTGCTTGCAATTCTTCATGGAAACATGTTCAGGCTTCTTGTCATGTCTTCTTGACATGCACAGTCTTTGTAAACAAAAGGCTCATTCATATGGTGTGATTTGTTCACAGCTCTGTATAAACATGTCTGGGCTGTTTGTTGTTTGACAGACTAAGAAATTATTATGTTGCTTGGAAACAGATGGGTTTGGTACAACAAAGGGCATCTGGCTTTAGGAAATCTTTTGCTCTATTGTACTTATGTCTGACCCTTGCAAGCATGGAAAAGTAGATGTTAAATACAATAACGATGTTATGTGTGTGTGTTTACATCTGTAGTCTATGAAAGTCACTAAGAGGAGTAGTATTGTCACTTCTGTCAACAAATTGTCTATATATTTTGCACTTTTGAAAATGAGTGAAATAAGAGATCCCTAATTTGAAAAACAGGTAAAGGTTAATGATAGGAATGACATCCAACTGTAAAACAATGCTTCATAATGTATTCCTCTAACTCATAATTGCATGGAAAAATGAAAAATGGACATAAAATGAAAGAACAAATGAAAATATATATATATATATATATATAATATATATATATATATATATATATATGCATGCACAAGAGTGGCTGTTTATTAGGAAGTTTGCTTCCCAACTACATGGTTCTGGGTTCAGTCCCACTGCATGTCACACTGGGTAAGCGTCTTCTATAGCCTCAGGCCAGCCAAAGTCTTGTGAGTGGATTTGGTAGATGTAAACTGAAAAGAAGCCCATTGTATACATACATACATACATATATATATATATATATTATATATATATATAATATATATATATATATGTGTGTATGTGTGTTTGTTTGTGTTGTCTCCCCCCAATCACCACTTGACAACCAGTGTTAGTGTGTTTACATCCCCTTAACTTATCATATTCCATATATTTTGCATCAGACCGTGACCTAGTTTTGGCCCACTTCTTTGTTATTCAGTTTTTCAGACTGAAAAATTTGTTAACACTAAATTAGCTTTGGTGGGATTTGAACTCAGAGCAAGCTGTTCAGTGATACAGTCTATCAAGATATCAACAAATAAAACATTTCTCTTAACAATTTATAGAAAGATCCCCTTTGGTCATCAATGACCATGGGATTGCACCTACAAAATTACCCTCTGAGGCACAAGTCTGGGCAAGGTTGTTTATGGAAGACCAACAGTCGCCCATGCATACTAGTCTCTCCTCTCCATGACACTGATGTTATCCAAGGGAAAGGCAAAGGCTGATCCAGCTTGGCACCAGTGATATCACAACTCATTTCTAAAACTGAATGAACTGGAGCAACATGAAATAAAGTATCTTGCTCAAGAACACAAAACACAGTCTAGTCTAGGAATTGAACACACTACCTCATGGATGTGAGCTCAACACTCTAACCACTGGCCCATGCAAAAATATATTAAAATTTAAACAAAAGAGCAAAATTATTCAATCAATGTTAGAATTAGAATTAAAATATTTGCTGTAGGATTATTACAAAAAATAAAGTAAATAAAAATAAAAATATATTTAATTATGGAATCATGGAATTATCTCACCTGTAAAGATGATTTTTGCTTTGCTTATGGTTTGAGACAAAATCAGATATCAGAAGTAAAAATTGAAGAGTAAGACCTTAGATAGAAAATGATAAATGTATTTTTTTCATGTCACATTTTCTGTAGGCAAAAATTGTCTTAAGGTTTTCTGTAAATAAAATGACAGTTTTGATTAATAGAAACAGACCAAAATCAATACCTTGCATTTCAAATGAGGCTGGGTGTACAGGAGTAGAGTGTAGACTAAAGAAGATCTACACCATATGCTCGTTAATTACTTCAAAGAAATTGCCATGCATTTGTGTTATGAGTTCAGCTTTACATTTTATAACCAGAAGTTGTGTATATTATGTATGATTGAGATGAGTGGAGACTAACATCGAGTACAGGGGCATTAAGTAGAAATATTAGTTTTTATTTTTTCTTATGGCATAGCAACATTCAATCTCAACTGTTTATTTCACCAGCCTGATCTTTACTGATCCTGGCCATCTCTATTTCAACTCTAGTGGCCATTTTGTTCTTCTCACCCACTCATCTCCATGTATCAATCTATGCCTCACCCAATCTGTACCTGTTACACCCCAACCACTCCTCCCTCACTTCTGATTACAGTACTACTGCTCAGCTGCTGTAATTATATGAGAGTGACTGCTCATATTCCTTCCCCTTTTTTTGTGCTACCAGTAATCCCATTGCCTGGAACCACTCTCCTTGTCAGCCATCCCACACTCCTAATGTCATCCCTTACCACTATGTGTCCACCGAATACGCATTTCACCTGAACACTCTTGTCATTTATCTGATCCTCACTACTGCTAATGAGACTAAGATGTTTACTAGCAATGAAATCATGAGATATATATATATATATATATATATATAATATATATATATATATATATATATATGTTGGAGCTGGAAATGGTCCTTTGGCTCATCACCAGAGTGGAAGGCAGACAGTAAATGATGCTGATGCAGTTTCGTATAAGTTCATTTGATATTGAATATCAGCTAAATTGATGGTTGTTGTCATGTTGTATTGTACAGATCAAAAGGTTGCACTGCTGTCCTTTAATAGCTTTGAACAGCTTGTGTGCAATGCTACCATAATTAGCATAACAATGACATCACTGTTGTATCATTCTTTTTAAAGTGGAATCTGTTGCTATTCCTTGACATAAGCAACCCTCACTAGTTGTTATTGGTCAATGTTATCAGCAATCTAAGTAGTTCTTTCATTTATCAACGATACTACAGTTATCATGCGAAAGAATAACAAGATCTTGAGATGTATATAGTAATAACTACAGCAGCAAAGGCGACGAGCTGGCAGAATCGTTAGCATATTGGGCAAAATGCTTAGTGGCATTTCATCTGTCTTTATGTTTCTTGAGTTCAAATTCTGCTGAGGTTGCTTTGCCTTTCATTCTTTTGGGGGTCGATAAAATAAGTACCAGCTGAGTATTGGGGCCAGTGTAATTGACTTACCCTCACCCTCGAAATTGCTGGCTTTGTGCTAAAATTTGAAGCCAATAACTACAACAGCAGCTGGTTGTATGTCCTTACCAGGGTATAACAAGAATGAAATGTTCTTCTCTTATCTATTATAATTTACTTATTGTTAAGGTTTGTAAGAAGTGTTAGGTGTCTCTTTATAGTTTAACAATAAAAAAATCCTGTAATGTTTCAGTCTTGGCAATATTTATTTCAAAATGTTTTTCAGTGTCTCTGACAAACTTCACTTTAACAATAACATTAACAACAACAAGCAAATGCAGTGCTAGGCAGCAATTGTCCATAACATGGATGTCATCATAACCCAACAAAATATTAACGATATCAAAATATCCACCTTCTAGTGGAATTCCTCTATCTATAAGTTCAGTTCAGTAACCACTGTCACTAAAAGTTACTGGAAATATGAGATTTACCATCTTTTAGGTGTGACAGTTTCATTAAACAAATAATGAATACCTGTGGATTTTCCACAGGTGACACAATCATTCTTTCTTTATTATTATTTGTGGTACACTGTATTGATAGGTGTTAATTGAATAAAATATGTTTCTCTTTGTTATTTAATAATTAGGAAAAATTGTTGGTACAGGCCATTTTGTAATTCACTGTATCCACCTCTGTATATGCCTGACCTCTGTAATTGTGCATCTTCTGTCTCTCCTACACTTCACCTCATCCCCACTACCTACCCATCTGGCCACTCCTGATTCTCTGTTCCCTACTCATATTCTCTCTCTACACTTTGAGGGGATGCCCTGACATCTCATCTTTACCATTTTTTCTCCCATCTTTGCTGGGGTACCCATGTATCTCCTCTATAGCAACACAGCTGTTCCTGTACCCCTACTTTAGCTTCTCACACCTGCCCTACAATTTCATTCTAAAATAAACAATCACATCATCAAAGTCTCGAAGTTGTAAGATAATGCATGATTAATTCAAAACAATGTAAATAAATAAATAAATGAATAAATATTACATTTGACAGAGTAATCTGAATACTAAAAGGTTGATCAACAGTACTACCATACTCACTGAATTATGGTGTAAGTGGTTGGGTATTCAACAGACACACATCTTCTTAAGATAAGAAGAAAAAGGATAAAGATCCTTCCCGAGTCATATAGACTCATAAGGCCAGTTTCCCAGCCTCTGCAGTGTATATATTCCCCACTGGATGGGATGCCAATCCATCACAGGATTACTCATTTTAGTCAGCTGTGTGAACTGGAAATGAAGTGTTTTGCTCAAGAACACAACATATTGCATGATCCAGGAATTGAAACCACAATCTTACAATCATGAGTCAAACATCTCTAACCAATAAGCCATGCATTGCCACATTCTTATGATAGACCCCAGGCAGAATCAGCATGATACTACATGCAGGGTGGTCCTGAAATAACTGAACCCTAATTATTGTTAAAAGTTACAAATAAATGAAACAGAAATTTTTATTTCAGCGGTGGTGCCCCAGCATGGCCGCGGCCTTCGGGCCAAAACATTTTTAAGGATTTAAGGTTACAGTATATGTTCAAAATGTAAACCATTATTTGCAATACAGTTATGGCATTGTTCAATGGTTGAATCAGTTACTCTGGCGTAATATCTTGGCATGCATTTAAGAAGTTTTGTTTCAGATCATTGACAGTTTTTGGTTTAGCATTGAACACCTGATTTTTTAATACTCTCCAGAGAAAGAAGTCCAGAGGACTGAGGTTTGGACTTTGCAGGCCATTTCACAGGTCCGTGGGTGAACAATTAACAATTAGCAATTAGCAATATTCAGTAAATTCAGTAGGGTTCGGTTACTTCTGGGCCACCCTGTATGTCAAGGATGGCTCTTTTAATTACTGACACAGTCTATGTAGTGGTTTTCCGTCAACCCATTTTCCACTTGAGGTTTGTATTGATCCAAGGTGCCTTGCAATGAAATCAAAGCTCGGATCACCTGACTGTAAAAGCAAACTTCATAAACCTTTTAGCCATGCAAATGCACATACATCCATACGGATAATATATTTTTTAACATATTTATATTTTTAATACTTTCAGTATCGTGTGATGATTTCTAAAAGCAAACCAATTCCTGATATGGTAATGCATTCATATAGGTAAGTTATATTTTCAAGATTATCAGATCATCATGGTTTGGCCATCACCATCGCTTGCCATGAACACTACCACCATCACTGTCACCACCACCACCACCACCACTACCACTGTCACTGCTGCTGCCGCTGCCGCCGCCACCACCACACCACCACCATCTTTTTTCTTGTTTATTTGTTCTCTCTCTCTTTTACGCTTTTACTTGTTTCAGTCATTTGACTGCGGCCATGCTGGAGCACTGCCTTTAGTCGAGCAAATCGACCCCGGACTTATTCTTTGTAAGCCCAGTACTTATTTTATCGGTCTCTTTTGCCAAACCGCTAAGTGACGGGGACGTAAACACACCAGCATCAGTTGTCAAGCAATGCTAGGGGGACAAACACAGACATACAAACACACACACATATATATATACATATATACGACAGGCTTCTTTCAGTTTCCGTCTACCAAATCCACTCACAAGGCATTGGTCGGCCTGGGGCTATAACAGAAGACATTTGCCCAAGATGCCACGCAGTGAGACTGAACCCAGAACCATGTGGTTGGTTAGCAAGCTACTTACCACACAGCCACTCCTCTTTTTCTTCATTAATTTTTTTCATTCCTCTTGCTCTTTTATTTTCCTTGTTCTCTTTTTATCTGCTTTCTTTTCCATCTCTCGTCTCATCAGCTTCCCTTCCTATCTTCTTCCACTCCTCTTCTCCATCATCCATTTTTCTGTCTCTTCTTCCTTTCTTGCCATCTCTTTCTTTTTTTTCTTCATCTGTCTCCCCCTTTTTTTTTCCATCTTTCATGTGTTCCTTTCTTTGTTTCGTTTTTCCTTCCTTGTTCCTTATTTCTTTCTTTTGAACTTTTTTCTTTTATATTTCTTTTAGGAAACATTTAGAAGTGCCTACAATCAGTGAAGGTTTTGCTGAAATATTGAGCATCAACTTTGTGCCCAAATTCAGCTCACCAATGCATGAGAAACTTTACAATTCATTTCTCCTTGACCGATATTTTGAAGAGAAGAACTAAGAAATTTTAAGACATACAGATGGAGAGAGAGAGAGAGAGAGAGAGAGAGAGAGAGAGAGAGAGAGAGAGAGAGAGAGAGAGAGAGAGAGAGAGAGAGAGAGAGAGCGAGCGAGCGGTCATGAATGTCTGCCAATCTCTTGTGAATAATCATTATAATTTTCCATTTCAGTAGTTTATCATCATTACCACATTTTCATCATCATCATCATTATAATAATAATTATTATTATTATTATCATTATTATTATTATTATTATTATTATTAATGCAGTGAGCTGGCAGAATCATTAACATGCTGTCTTTATGTTTTGTGTTCAGATTCCAATGAGGTTGCCTTTGACTTTCATCCTTTTCAGGGTTGATAAAATAAGTACCAGCTGAGTACTGGGGACCAATGTAATCAACTTATCCCCTCCCCTGAAATTACTGGCTTTGAAGCCATTATTTATGTGCATCACAATTTTTTCTTTTTTTATCATCCAGTGAAGATAATTCATAGATACATCTAAAACTGACTTATTTTGTTCTTTTTTCTTCTCTTTGTTTTTATTACAATGTTGATTTAAATAACAATAAAACTACTGTACTTTTAAGAATAATTGTACATTTTGATCAATATCATGTGGTGGAGTTTGGTAGGGAAGGGTGGAAATCGTGTGACAGTCCTGCCCTGTTCACACTGGTGCCACATTAAAAGCACCCAAGACACTGTAAAGTGGTTGGTATTAGGAAAGGCATCCAGCAGTAGATACCAAGACAGATCAGACTGAAATTTGGTGCAGCTCTACAGCTTGCCAGCCCTGGTCAAACCATCCAACCCATGGAGAATAGATGTTAAAGGATGATTATATATATATAAATAAGGATAAGATAGTTAATTTAAAATAAAATAACGATTTTATCAAGTGGCCAGCATGGAAAAAATAACCTTCAAAGGTAATAATTATTAAAATTATAAATTATGCTGAAAATAGCAGCCATGATCATGGCTGCTATTTTCAGTATGGTGGTATTTTCAGCATGGTGGTATTTCGTAGATACCCTAATTTATAATTATATATATATATATATATATATATATATATATATATATAATGTTTGTTTGTTTTCATGGCAATTTGTACATGATACCATAGGTTGGATAAATGTTATTAAGACAATTGTTTTACAGCTGGATGGTCTTTCCTGAAGCTAGCCTCATGTATTTATATATAAAACCGAGTGTGTGTGTGTGTGTGCGGTGTGTATGTTCCTTATGGATTCGAAAACTAAGCTGCTGATTTTGATGTATGAGGTACCAAAATTCTGTAGTCTTTCAGCTACCAAATGAAGTATGTTATTTGCACAACTCTTTTTACTACAAGAATAATCCCGAAAATGAGGTCGGGTCGAACACTTGAGAGGTCATTTTCGAGCAATATTTGGATTTGCTTCTAACCTATGTTGTCAATTTTAATGTTTTTGGTGTCAAAATAACAAGGAGTGTTACGAGTGCATTTGTGATGCACAGAATCCTATTTGTCAATGGAAAGTGACCAAAAGACATGCTTCTTTGAAACAATTATTGGCACATTTTCTGTCAATAATGGCCTTTTATGCCAAAACTAAACTGCCAGTGTGAATGTCTTCAGGATTTCATGATTAAACAATGTCTTTGAAGTATTATGATACCATTTCTTTGCACAAAGCCATATTTTTCAACAGAAAATTGACTAATGAACTGTGTTTTTGGCATAATTGTAACTGCTTCTGGCATTACTACTGAAAACAATTTGCCCATGTAGATTTTCTTGGTAATAAATGACTCAGGAATACCAAAAGAGCGTTCTCAGATTCAAATTCAGTAAAATTTACCTAAGGATTAAGCACAGTAAGAGCCTATTTTCATTGAAGTGTGGTAAAGACATGAAGCAATGACTAAAACCTTTCGAGCCTTTCATGATAAACAATCCCCTTGTAGTCGAAGAAAACAGTCAACAGTGTCTTCACAGTGCTTCGAATCATCCGTGCTTTCTTTGGGCTCGGAGAGGCTGAGGTCTTCCACTGTGAAGACTAAGCATTTGTTTCGTTTATAGCCATTAGACCCAGTATTCATCACCCGTTATGACCATTTTCAAAGAGGTTTTCATCGTTCACGACACAATCAAAATCTTGTGCAACTGAAACCCCGAGTGTCTTTTTGGTCAGCTGAAAGCAGTTTTGGTATAAACTTGGCAGACACGCGTCATGTACCCAAATCTTCAATGATAATGAACTGAACAATAACATCCTCTGATAACTCATGGATGGTGATTCGACGATTTCCCCTCACAGCTGCACGCACATCTGCAATGTTTTTCTCAATTCTGCTGCTTGCGGGTCTCCCAGAACGTTCGTCAATATCGACATTTTTTCAGCCATCTTGGAAATGTCTGAACCACTCTTACACTTATATGCGGCTCATACACTCCTCTCCATACACTTTCTGCAACTTTGCGTAGGCCTCTGAGGAAGTATTGCCAAGCTTTTGGCAAAATTTGAAGCAGATTCTCTGCTCAGCTTTCTCTGTCATGGTCAATGCGACGATCACATGCTACACATGTTCCTTCCTAGCACTGCTGTAAATAGAGGAAGTGAACTAGAACGTTAAAACTTAGTGTGTATGCACAGCAGAGTTCAAGGTCAATCTCTGCCTAGCAGCTTTACTCTGTGTACTTTAGCTTCGTTACTATGGAAACAGTTCGGATACTTATTGACCATACCAAGTATGTATGTGTTTATGGTTACACTGGTAAAAAAAAGGCGCATGGCTCAGTGGTTAGAGCGTCGAACTTACGATCGTGAGTTGTGAGCTCGAATCCCGGACCAGGCTGCGTGTTGTGTTATTTCACGTTGCTCCAGTTTACACAGCTGTAGAAATGAGTTGCGACGTCACAGGTGCCAAGCTGTATCGGCCCCTTTGCCTTTCCCTTGGATAACACTGGTGGCGTGGAGAGAGGAGGCCGGTATGCATGGGCGACTGCTGGTCTTCCATAAACAACGTTGCCCAGACTTGTGCCTGAGAGGGTAACTTTCTAGGTGCAATCCCATGGTCTGTGTCGTGACCGAAGGGGGTCTCAGGGTAAAAAAAAACACAAAAAAACTGGTGTTTTTATGTTGTCTCCCATAACACTGGTGATTCGACAAATAGAGATCAATAAGTATTAGACTGAAATAAGTACTGGAGTTGACATGAATGACTAAAGTCTTGAAGACAATACCCCAGCATGGTTGGAGTTCATTGAGTGGAACCAATAAAAGAACAATCCCCATTTTGTAAAAACTCATTACACACACACACATACACATACTCTCTCTCTCCCCCTCTCCCATCTCTCTCTGACAAACTTTGAGGTGCCCCCTGCTTGGATACAAACCCAAAGGACTCAAATCAGGAAAATACTCTTACTCTATGTTACACAATTGTAAATTATCTTGGTGATAATTATATTGATTTCTTTCTATACCTCAGCTCAGCATTTTCTGTATGTATATATATATATATATTATATATATATATAAACTAGCTTGGATGGTTTTTAAGCTAGCGTCTGTGGAGGGCACTTCATTGTGCCTTGAGCCCAATAATTACACTTCATGCATTGAGTACATATTAACCTTTTATTAAACTTGAACAATATTTTTAAAGCAATGAACAACTTTCGTCAAAACAATGATATAATATGTTGACTTGGAACTTATTGCAAAGGTTCATGATAAACAACACTTTTTGTCTTCCCATTCGGGGGTCAGTACAATTTTTCTGTTTAACCTCTTTCTTTCTTTCTTTCTTTCTTTCTGTTGATTATTTTCAACCATCAGTACCACCACCATCGCCACCACAACTGCCATACACACACCATTCAGACTTTTGTCGCCACCACAATCAACACCTTTGACTTCACCACCATCACCACTGTCTTTCACATCCCTTACTATCACCGTCATGCTTTACCGCCTCAGCTGCCACCACCACATTCCTCACCCCATAGCCTATCTACTACCTCAACTGCTCTCTGAATTCTTCCAAATGCCAACAGTTCTTTATCTCTCCTGCATCAAGAACATTTATTTCATATCAATTCCTTTCTCTGACACTGATAGTACTAGTCACCATTATCGTCCTTCAACATGCTTAAACAGCCAATCCCAACCAGTGGGCTTCACAGTACAGGTTGTATTATTCATCCTTTTGATTGCTAAATACAAAACGTGGCTCATGAGACATCCGTTTAGGTGATTTTCTTGAGTCACCATCTCACCCTTGTACGCTGATCTGTCACAAGATTACCCATTTACAGCTGAGTGGACTGGGGTAATGTAAAGTGTTTTACTCAAGAACACATAGTCAATGTGGGAATCGAAACCACGATCTCGCAATCGTGAGTGTAACTCCTTAACCAGTGGGCCACGTACCTTCACATAGTACTAGTGCGCCCAACACACAAGGACTACAACCTTTGACTTCTTACTGTCAAACTTAGTGTTTGTCAAAGTGTTGTTTCATTACCAACTGGATAACAAAACCACAGCTTTATCAATGTTACTTTTCATATAATCACACATTACACAATATTGCTAGTCTGTACTTCAAATCAGCTGATTGATTGGAGTTTCACAGGTTCTTGACAGGACATCTGCTTCAGGACATCTACTTCACTTTTGACATATTAGCGACCACTAAACTAGTGGAACCACATGTCTCTCCACATTCCTTACCACCAAAACATATAACCCCAAATGCCATAAGCGATTCACACTAGTACAAACGAAAATATGACCTCAAACAACTGAATAAATCATGAACCTCCACAAACTGGACAACTTTTACCATCACCGAAACTTTTACAAGACCACCATCCAAAACCTGAAGGATGTCTCCATGCATTGCTCAGCGCACAAAATATCTCACCTTCTAAAACTGCTGCTAATTGTCTTTTACTAAAAGGATTGCAATTGCTTTGTAGTGTCCTTCCTTATTCTCCTCTCCTCAATCATAATGGCCCTATGAACAATACTCGTGGAAAAATCCTCTGCATTTGCTGCCCGCTTTACATATAACTCCATACTACTTTGACATGGTAAAATTTCTTCAAATCTGTCTCTCTCCACTCCTTCAAGCTCTCTCTTTCTCTCTCTCTCTCTCTCACACACACACACGCACACGCACCACTTTCAGTAACTTCAAACCAACTTAGGCTACTAGCTCTGACAATGTTTCTTCTATTAACTTCAAACAATGTACTCAAAAGCTATCACCTATCTTCGCCTTATTCATCAAGCTCGCTCTTTTTCCAAAGGGATCTATCGAGATATCGATCTTTGGAAATGGCTATTGTGTCCCGTTCCCACGAGGAGTAACTCTTCTGAACCCACTAATTTTTTTATCTATCGCTTTTATTTTTTTCTACCTTTCCCAATATCTTAGGTTCTTCTTTATCTTTAATGACCATAATATGGTTTTCATAAATTCAGATTTACTGAAGATCTGATCTGTCATTCACTAGTGAGCATTCACACTCTTGAAAAAATTGGTGTAAACGGTGTTGTACATGGCATGAGCAAGGCATTTGATTATGCCTGGCATCGCTCTCTCTCTCTCTTGGATCGGAGACCGTCAGATCACGCCACCGTAGCATCTGTTGATGGAGCTAGTTCGCTCTCTCTTCGTATGTCCCAACAATTATTACTTAAACTTTGAAAATTGCACCTCCCCACACTGTACATCAATGACCTATTATTGTCCATCATCTCAAACAATGACCATTTCTATATTGTCAGTGATACCATCATTCACTCCTCACTTACCTTCTACACCATAAGCACCATCTACATGCAACATAGATGATTCACGTCAAACCTGCATTATCTCTGTGAACACTGAACTCGATCTCGTCTCATTCAATAACATAGACACAATCACTGTAAACATTGAGTAAATGATTTTTGTCCTCCACTTCCCTAGTTATAGACAACACACAATTAAGATCCACCCAACGTAACTGGAACACACAATTAAGATCCACTAAAGTTTGCTGAGACTGTTCATCTGTCTTGTTGATCCCACGTTCAAATAGAACAAAAAATGCATTCTCTAAACTTGTTATTCTCTTCAGTATTAATACTTTAGCATCAATAGTTGCTAGTTGTTGAGCTGACTTGGGTACCGAAGCAACACTTTTTGACTACGCTGTTCCAGAATTTAAGGACTGGAAACATGCGTCCACTGTTTTATTGTATTGAAAGACCTAACTATAACAATAAAGTTGATGTAAAATCTGCCATTATGTGTGTGTGTGTGTGGTGTGTGTGTGTGTAGTTGTGGGGATAAATGTATGTGCTGGCTTACATTGTTAATGTAGGTGTGTGTGTGTTATGTGTGAAATTAGTGTGAATGTATTTTAGGGGAAGTGATGTTAGTGTGTGTGTCGGTAAGATGCACGAGTGTTGTGACGAGTCATGTATATGTGTATGTAATAGGCGTGTTAGTGATGCCTTTCGTGTGTTATTGAAGTGTTAAAATTTAAAACACACGAAAGGAAATTTTTGGATTGTGTGTATATTTGGTATATGTTTGGTGTAAGTGCGTGCCACAAAACACTTCAAACACAGTTCTCAGACGTTGGTGTCCACTTTTCAGCTAACACATTATGCTAGTGGTTTTGTATTTTCAAGACAATAACTTAGTGTACGTGTTTGACATTGTCATGTTTATGAAATTTTGTCAGTGTAAATATGTCTTCACTGACGTAAGCAATCGTTTGCATTGTAATTTTATGCTAAAAGAGAAACAGCAAAGAAATATTTCCTTTCTGTTAATGTTTCAGTAATTAATTTCTAAAGTTTAAATAATTATTATATTAGAAGACAACGCATGGCCTTGTAAAAAGAAAAAAGAAAAAAGGCTGCAATAAGATAAGGAAAGGAACTTCAATAATAAGACACAAAAAAGAGCAGGGATCTTAGTTATAAGCTTTAAATATTAGCGAAGTAGGTTTTAGGAAATATTCACTAATTATTAAGAAGAATAAAAAATTTAGAAATTTAGGGAGGCATAAAATGTCATTGGCAAAAAAATGTGCGAAAAGATTTTGTGATGTCGATGAATTTTGTTTGAAGTATTATTTGTGTAAACTGTATTGGATGTAAGGCTTAAAGATAAGCAAGCTACGGATTTGGGATTCATTATCTGTAAGGAACTCAAAATGATTAAAAGTACATTTTCACTTTATTTTGTGAGACTTGGTATAATTTTATATACTTTTATATAGCTTTGGATCTCAAAATGTAAGTAAAGTTCATTAGATCCAAGTGGAAGACAAACTAGACCAGGGGTGGGCAAACTACGGCCCGCGGGCCGCATGCGGCCCGCCATAGGTTTTCATGCGGCCCGCCGAGAGCTTTTATGAATCCCAACTTCTATGCAGATACTTCGTAACTGTACAGTAATTCACAATATTTTCAGTTGATTTTTATAAATGAGACCCGCCAAGGTTCCAAAGACGCACTGTGCGGCCCGCGATCAAAAAAGTTTGCCCACCCCTGAACTAGACTGAAAGCTCGCACACTAAATTAAATATATAGGTCCGAAGTTCAAGATTTTAAAAGTAATTGGTATATAGGTCATGATTTTACTTTTCTCAAAATCACGAAGAGTTTTGGGTGTTTAGCATCAGATTAGTCCAAGTTGTACAGATTTATGCTCAAAGGCAATGTGTGATCTTGCTATTGTTTTAGACAATTTGTCTCAGAGTACATTGTCCAATATAGCCTTTTTAAAGTGATTTAAAAGACATTTCGCTGTTAATTTTACAGATTGTGTCATCATAGAAGCGCCCTAACTGGTTCATAGGTATTATAGAAAGAATTGGGAAGCAAAGTCGGGTCTTGAAATTGCTCCACTCAGAATCTAATATATAAAAATGTAGTTAGATTGATGGCAAAGAAAAGTTATAAAAGAAAACCGACAAAATTGGGAAAATATACGCCAAGAAAGTAGGACATTGGAAACTGAATTTGATGTTAACCAGACTGTTAAAGATGAGCTAGCGAGGGCTAAATAGCTTGGTCAGTTGTGCAAAGCAGTGCCGATGACAGATTGCAATGAGTGATTGTTAGGATGTTATTAAACGTACAGAACACTATAAGGGTAAATTAGAATCAAATATATACGCGGCAACGACAAAATATGAAACTTTTGACCAGCTTTTATTTGATTTCTATAAATGTATGAAATATTTATTGGTGAATTGAGCGGTGCTTTTGCTTGATAAATTTAATGTGGAAAGGACTTTTGTTTTTTTTTGACATCTCACACAGTCCATAATTAGAACCAATCTGTAGGGAGAAACTCTAGTCTGAGGTTGACATCTAGAGTGACTTCTTCAGGCCTATAGGAAGAGCTGAACATAGCACTGCATATTTGAAAACTTTGGAACGAGTAGTTGTTCTTGCCTGGATTGCTGATTGAGTCTTAAGTGTTTTAATTACACACACAATACGGTTACTGAGGACGAGACAAACCAGTAATTTCTCGGCTGATTGTTCACTAACTTATCTATCTCACTCTGACTTTGTTAACAGAATCACAATAATAAAATTAAGATTTCTTTATTAGGGTATAAGAACCTTAATAGTTACACAAAAAGTCAAGATAAAAAGCTGATGTGTTTATTCTGAAGGATATGAGCGCATTAACAGAAACTACTCCAAGAAATTCGATTGCCAGGTTATACATTTCGTTGCCAAAGAAAAAAGTAAAACAAAAACAAATCAAAACGAAACATTAAAATGGAACATGATATCGGAAATTGGCAAAATAATTTTTATACATCCCATCTGTGTTTTCTCCTCCTCTTCTATCGATCAGCTTTGTCGGTGACCAAAATTGAGCGTCACGGTTTCTTTCTAATTTTACACATTAATAGCAAATATTGAATTTTTAAACCGCTATAGGATTAATACATATATTTCTAAATAACGCAGCACTAGTTTGATACGAAATACGACACATCGATCGGAATTGCTCGACTCTGCTGATATGATTAACTGTTACCTGTTATAGAATTAATTTATAGTGAGTCCCGAATCCCATTATATTGTAGAGGTACAAGTGAAATTTCTTCAGGTAGTATTAATAGAGGAAATCAGATTGGTTTTGGGGGTCCCCATTTCTAGAAGAGTAATATTTCCGCCTTGTTGGTAAACGAAACAGTTGTCAGGAAATGGGAGTTAAAATGAAATTTTTTAGAATTCATTCTACTATAGATACAAGGACAGCAATTTTTAGGGGAGGGGTAAGTTGATTATATCGCGCCCAGTGCTCAACTGATGCTTATTTTATCGATCTTGAAGAAGTGAAAAGCATAGTCGATCTCAGTGGAACTTGAACTAATCACACTCGATGGCTAAGGGATTGGTAAATTTAAAGGCTAACTACATTTGATAATTTTGGATAATTAGGCGCAGGTGTGGATGTATGGTAAGAAGCTTTAATTTCTAATCTTATGGTTCCGGATTCAGTCCTACTGAGTGGCACCTTGGGCGAGTGTCTTCTACTATAGCCTTGGGCCGACCAAAGCCTCGTGAATGGATTTGATAGACGGAAACTGAAAGAAGCCCGTCGTATATATGTATGTATATATGTGTATGTGTGTGTGTGTGTGGTCTTTGTGTCTGTGTTTGTGCCCCACCATCGCTTGACAACCGGTGTTGGTGTGTTTAAGTCCCAGTAACTTAGCAGTTCGACAAAAGGAACCAAGCTTAAAAGGAAATAAGTACTAGAGTCGATTCGTTTGACTAAAATTCTTTAAGGCGTGTCTCAGCATGGTCGCAGTCTAATGACGCGTAACTGGTACTTATTTAATCGACCCCGAAAGGATGAAAGGCAAAGTCGACCTTGGCGAAATTTGAACTCAGAACGTAACGGCAGACGAAATACGGCTACGCATTTCGCCCGGCGTGCTAACGTTTCTGTCAGCTCCATGCCTTACTGTCTATACGTATGCAGCATGAATATGATCTATGAGCGACATGTTCATAACATGCCAAATCAACTGAGGCAACACAGATACAACATACAATTTCGAACTTGAATCGTAGTTACAGTTGAAGTGACGTAAAGGTTTGCACGTAGGCGTAATTGGAACTTATTTTTCTTTTCCCATTTTTCAATAAGATGTAACCAAACCAACTGTACGGTTACAGTTTTAGAAATTGAAACGTAGAAAAGTTAAAGATCAAAGTGAAACTTAGAAACAAGAAGTTTGTATATTTTTGCCTGTATAAATATTTAGATAATTTTGAAAAGAGATGCATATTAAATGCAATAAAATATTTATTCGTTTCTCAAAACATTATTTAAAACAAATGAAAACTATACTTTAAACGATATATATTTTAAATGACTGCACATTTAACGCATTTATTCCTACCACTTCATTTTAAAATTAATGAAAATTACATGCATTAAAACAGGTAAGAGACATATTTAAAATTATCAAACAAATTCATATTGTCCACCTTTGTATCAGTAAATTGAATTAAAAATTCTCGATGGTTTGTAGAATTTTCTTCGAAATTGTATTTGACGATTTGTAATTTAAGTTGCTGATACAAAGGAAGGCAATAAGAATTTCTCATAGTCTCAAGAATTTTTTTTATCACTTTAAATAAATATCGTTTTTAATTTATAATTTTCTTTACCTTGTTTTTTTTTTAAACATATCGTTTAGATACACATAATTTTCATTAATTATGAATGAAATGAAGAAGCGTCCTGTTGTTTTAATACACACAATTTCAAGGATAGTTTTAAATGGGAATTTTTATTACTTTCAAAATGATATTGATACAAGGGAAAAGACAAACAAGGGGCTCTTCCTGGCGAGCACTGCAATGCAAACCTAGACTAGCTCAGGAAACCCTCTTTCTGTATTTCCTGTTGGTCAAAAAGTTCTTTCACTTTTTTAAAGGGAAAACGAGATGCAGGTTTTAAATATAAAGCGATCTATTCATTCAGTAATTGCCGCTTAATGTCAACATTTTCTGCCAGATCATGGGTGGATCTATTATTCCCAGCTCAAAGAATTTCCTGTCTTTACTGGCAAAAAACTCTTCCAGGTGAGCTTTTACGTCCTCTTCAAAGCTGAAATCCCATGTCTCTTCAACGAATTTTGTAGAAACAGGTGGAAATCTGAAAGCTCAAGGTTGTTCGAATATGGAGTGGGTGGTAAAACTTACTAACAAAGCCTCAGTAACATCTGCCGCGTCTCTTACGACTAGCAAATTCTGAATGCTTCTGGAGGATAGCTTTGTACAATTTGTCCTGCTGGTCACAGTACACATCCGAATTGATGAACCTGTTCGTGGGAAGAAGCTCGTAAAAGGCAACACCCTTCCAATGTCACCAAGTTGAAAGCAAGACCTTCTTCGTGTGAAGTCCTGCTTTGGAGGTTGTTTGCGGTGGTTCGCCGTGCTTCCTCCATGATTCTTTACGCATCTTCTACGAATCACAGATGGGCATTCGCTGGGCCATATTTTCATTGAAGCATCGAGCCTGCTAACATAACAAAGTTGATGCAGATAGTCTTCAACACTAGTTTTGGATGAGGAATATTTGAGATCATCCTTGTCTTATAAGTGGGCGTTGGTGTTAGTGTTAATCTCAGTTGATCGGCCAGATTAGGTGCATATTGAACAGATAAATTTCCCGATCGAAAGCTTGCAAACTACTTCTAGCGCATTCGTTCCTTATCAGCGTCCTCTCCGTACACAGGTTTCCGCTGCTTTCTTGTCATTTTTAAAATAAAAGGAAGCATGAGGTGTCGATAATGTTAATTTTGGTTCTCCATTTTTCAGGGTGATCTCATGCACACCAAATACAATCAGTCTCGTCGCAGGTTCGCGTTAAACTACATTAGCGTGTCAGTATTTAACGAGTACGCATATGCAAAGGAAAAAAGCAAACAAACTTTTTGGCAAACCCTCAAAATAGTCGACAGTTTAGTGAATATCTTATCGCTTTTAGTATATTTAAATATAACGATTTCTGTTTCATTTTTCTTTATATACATCATTTAAATAAGCCGCTTTCTTTCATTTTAAGGTGTGTGTATGTGTGTGTGTGTGTGTGTGTGTGTGAATATATGTTTCATCGTTTTAAATATCATTTTAAATATATATTATGCTTCAAAAAAATTTACAGATGCAGAAAAAAAAAAAGAAAATTCAACTTTGCAAGGCTTCTGATTTTTTAAAAATTTCGTTTTAGGCTTTTACTTTTCTAAATTTCATTTTTTTTAAAAACTGTTAACAGGAAGTTACAAAGATTTCACAACAGAGAGCGGAAGACACATAAGCTTTCGCTTAATTGCGAATTATTCAATAAATGTTATTTTTCTTTTAAAACTTTTAAACTTCTAATATTTACTTCCTCCAAAATACTAAAACGAAAACAGTAAAAACAAAATTTCGAAATGAATGGATTAGAGATAGATCTTTTAAAAAATGTTTAGTTGCAATTGAAAGAGATACTGGTTCTGCTCATTGCAAATTTTAAAAGTGTGACGTATATTTGCAAAAAAATACTTCGATATGATCGTACATATAAAATTTTGAAATATTTATGTGCCAGTTTTCTGAAAGTAGTGTCATTACTTTAATGTATTAAACTTAGATACAAGGAAACTTCTCGGCTCGAAGAAAGCATTGCCATATTGATGAACTGGTATTACGCAATAACGAACTGTGTTCGTTTAGTTGATTTATGTAAAAATGATATTAACGTTATGATAGTGAAGTAACTTCCAAATTAAGAATGCAATGTACAAAGTGTTCAAAAGTGATATAAAAGTGATCAGTGTTCATTTTGAGGATGACATGAGGATAAGTAACATACGAAACGGAATGTTTAATCTATTACTAGATGAGTCAGATGATATTTTATTGTTGAAAAAATATTTGAGATGGCTATCATATCCTTTAGTAAAACAAGAGTTATCTCTGTACATCTTGATCTGGTAGAATTCGATACATGTGACATTGAAAGAACTGTGAAAGCTTTAACATAAACTAATGATGAAAAAAAAAAAAATAAATGTTAAGTAACTTGTAAATATTGGTACAAATAATGCTAGTGCTATGGCTGGAATTATTAATTGTCTATACCAGAAGCTTACATCTGAAAATTTAATAGTCTTTCATGCTTCTGCAGACTGTTTACAAAGTAGTTCAGAGTTTTTATATCAGAAATAAGCAAATGGTTTTCTTTTCCATCACGAACGTTATGAAAACGTACAAGAGACAATTGATGACGGAGAAAACTCAGAAAATTTGTATGAATCTCAAAAGTAGATGGTTATCTGTCGATCTGTGGGAAAAATAATAATGCATTAACTTGAATGAAAATCCCATTTTCAAATTATGAGAAACTGGAAAATGCTATACTGTTGAAATTTTTAATGAAATAAATGAAAATAAATTGGTATATTTGTCATTCATGGTTTCCATTCTCGATGAAGCATAAAACATTTTTGTCAAAGACTGTTAATAAAGCCAAATAATTTAACATTATTGGCAAAATCATTATTGACAAAATCATTTGAGCGTAAACTAAATCTATCAAACTCTGAAGATGATGTAATACTGAAGAATATTTGGACCCCATACCCTATTTCGGTTACATTTTAAAAATAACATTGAAGAATTCAAGAATCAAAATAAATTACCAAAAACGAGGAAGTGTTTATAAAAGAAACAACTTCAACAATCTTTTAATGCTGGTTCAAGTAGAGATTACCAAAAAGTTTTAAAATTTCTAGAAACGTGTCATTTTTCTCTATTAGAAATATTTTTCAACTACTTTCTAAATTGATGGAATATTTTTTTTTGGGGGGGGGGGCATCGAAAAATCTTTATCTATTGTTGAATATCAATATCATGTGTTATATTGGACCAATGAAACTGATATTGAACGTTTTTAGACTGAAATTTATCAATATAAAGCTATTTCTGGGTTATAATTCAAAGATTTTACAGACTGCGCTATTTCAACCTTGATAATTTCTCCCGTCAGTGCACAAGTAGAAAGAATATTTCGTAGAATGAGTAATCCTAAATTAAAGTTATGGAATAAAATGGAATCAAAGATTCTCAGTGCTATTTTATGCGTAAAATTTGCTATAAGATAGCATAATAAATGTTACTGTAATTATAAATTCTCTGACAAAAATTCACAAACTATAGAAACAATGTCTGTTTATATTAACACTAATACTGAAGCAGCCCTAGCAATCCCAATATTTGCCAGTCAGGACCATCTACTTCAATTAGAATAATGATATGACAAATTTATAGTTTAAGCTAAATAAGTTTTGGTGGCCTTCCTTATTAAAGTAACGTTAACTATAGCATGTCTAGCTATAAAACCAAAATCTAATTTAGCAACATTGAGATTAACCTCGGACAAAAGCAACGTGTGTTAAGTACCTTGCTTTATCAAGATCACTGTGCCAAATGCCTGCAAACTAGCAATTCCAATTCAACTATTCTGCATATGCTCTATTACTATTTTCGACTTTTGCGAATGACTGGGAGTTTAAGGTTGATCGAATATTCAGAATACTTCTGTAAACCAAATACACTTTAAACAAAACAAATTACAATAATCAAATTGAATGGCAACGGTAAATGAGCAGATTCACTACAATTTGTCAGACGTAAATTAATAGACTACTTGCCATTCTATTTCTCTATTCTGATGCAATAAACTCATGCAATAATTGACTTTAATTAATATTTGTCTCATAAAGAAAATCGGTCGAATGATTCAGATTATTACTAATATAGACATCGCAATGCCAACTAACCCTATTAAATCAAATCAGTATTTTAAAACAGGAAACAAAAATTTTATCGTGTACAGCTTCTACTTTAATCTGATGCTATTAAGCAAAGCTATAACACAATTAAGTTTAAGTTATTAATATAATCATGTTAGACCACTGACACAAATATACATTATGTTAGAGATGTTTACCATAAGAGAATATGTAAGTTGTGCGTTTTAGTTGCTTAAGTAATAAGGCTCTAATTTACTGAATTCACTTAATGGCTGTAGCGTTTAGGCTTTATGATTTTAGGTCTGGTTTAAAGCGCAATTAGGATCTACAGAGGAAGTATCCATGCATTCAAACAAGGTAAATTTTGATTTGCGGCATCACCATGATGGTCATTAACGTCAACATATAAACGAGAACTGATTTAAAGAGTGGGATTTTAGGTTTCTGGTATAACTAGATGTTTATTAATAAAGGTCACTGTACATAGAGTTTCTTGTTCAAGCATCTTATATATTTCCAGATCTTTGAGGAATGGGATTCTAACGTTGGTTTGCACAAGAGCAGAGTCCTTGGTGAATGAGAGAAATCTCATCTAATATACCACGTCTAAACCGACTTCTTCCAGAATTAACCGTATAAATGTTTCAAACTCATCGATCTGTTGGTAAATGTGAAGCTTTAGGTAAAATTATAAATAGCAGAAATTTTGATTTCAACTTGTTTATCCCTTTCTCGCCTTATGCTAGATAATTGATACATCATCATCATCATCATTGTTCGACCGTGGTCGAGACAATGGAATTTACCATGCTACGCCAGACTTCACGGTCCATCATGGCATTACGGAGGTCCTGTTGCTGGATGCCTGTATCCCTGGAGATTACATCAGGGTAGGAGAGTGTGCGCCCTCTGGTATTGCGAGTAGATGGCTTCCAGAGGAGAAGAGTAGAAATTACTTCTTTTTCAGCTCTACAACAATGTCCAGCAAACTGGACTCTCCTACCTATCACATAATTGATACAGTGATACTTTAAAATTCAATTAGACCCATAAAAATAATTATAGTTCGACACTCTGGTGAAATATACATCTAACAAACCGATGGCGACTGGGTATGATAACAATTCAGTAAAATATATAGGTTTTGGCTCAAGTAAAGATGAAGTGTGTTTAAACATTTTTGTAGTACAACTCAAACGGTAAAACAGACTAACGACATTTCTCAAAAAATAACAGTAGCATATTATTTCCCGCACTCTTATGAAGATCTTATTTCTTTCTTATTCAACTTTGATAAAAAAGTTCAGTCGAAACCTCTGCCTTCTTACTTTCATTTTCCTTTTTTCGACGAACAATCAGGGGAAGACACGAATCATCTCTCAGACAGAGAACATTCCATATCCCCTTCCGAATAGGCCTCAAGTTGAAGCGAGATTTCCTACTCCTGGCGGATGACACCTTTGGACCACTCAGGCGGCAACTCTCCAACCCATTATATCCGCCAAAGCTTTCCCCCGTTCGACGGATGGGTGCCCTGACGGCTTTACCCCAGTCGCTTCATACAATGTGCCTTATAGGCAGTTGAAGCACTTCTCTGGAGGAGAGAAGTTATGGGCTTTGTATAAAAGGTTGCTACTGGTAAGGGTTTTACGAGGTCAAAGTTCAGATCCTACCTCAATCTCTTTTAGTCGCCATTTACGACACGTAAAAGAGACGTTGGGTGTATCCTTTGACATGTCAGTTCCCACACAACTCGGTCTGTTTGACCATGTTGCTCGATTTTTCGAAGTAAATCTCGCTTACTGTGTCCTCTTCACTGAGGATCCTATTGTGTTGGTCGACAACATTCAACATGGTTACAACAGATGAGGAGGTATCTCGTGGAGATGGGGAGTGACTGGGACACTGCTTGACGGGTCTCCCGGGAGAACCCTGGAATATACCGACAAATGGTGAATGCAGCATCGCGCTGCAACAGCGCCCCCCGCCACACCTATCTTGGTCTGGTGTACGATGCATCGTGCTCAATTTTTCATGCTAATCTTTTATGTGTTTACCTTTGACTTCTTACTGTCAAACTTAGTGTTTGTCAAAGTGTTGTTTCATTACCAACTGGATAACAAAACCACAGCTTTATCAATGTTACTTTTCATATAATCACACATTACACAATATTGCTAGTCTGTACTTCAAATCAGCTGATTGATTGGAGTTTCACAGGTTCTTGACAGGACATCTGCTTCAGGACATCTACTTCACTTTTGACATATTAGCGACCACTAAACTAGTGGAACCACATGTCTCTCCACATTCCTTACCACCAAAACATATAACCCCAAATGCCATAAGCGATTCACACTAGTACAAACGAAAATATGACCTCAAACAACTGAATAAATCATGAACCTCCACAAACTGGACAACTTTTACCATCACCGAAACCTTTACAAGACCACCATCCAAAACCTGAAGGATGTCTCCATGCATTGCTCAGCGCACAAAATATCTCACCTTCTAAAACTGCTGCTAATTGTCTTTTACTGAAAGGATTGCAATTGCTTTGTAGTGTCCTTCCTTATTCTCCTCTCCTCAATCATAATGGCCCTATGAACAATACTCGTGGAAAAATCCTCTGCATTTGCTGCCCGCTTTACATATAACTCTGTGTGGGTGAGTTGATCAGGATATCTTGTAAATGTATGAAATGTAAGCTGTAAAGTCAAAAATACTTATACAATCACAGGCGATTTTTTTTCGTTAATTGTGGCTTATGCAGAGGAAGGGAAGAACAGAAGATATTATAGCAGAGCTTCTAAGTTAAATGGGATAAAAGTAAGTAGAAACCACGACTGCAGTAGAAATAAATACATCCAGGTATCGAGTTACTATTAGTGCGTATACAGGCGTGGCTGCGTAATTAAGACATTCCTGTTCTTGGGTAATGGTAGGCTTAATCCGGTTATTAATCTGGCTTTATATTTATTAATTTAGTTATACAGGTATTTTGAAAATACATCACGGATTGATGACCGTGTCCTGCATAGTTATCGGCTGCCCTTTGGTAAGACATAGTATCCGTTCAGCCACCCTGCCAGAGTTACGGCAAAGTCATGGGACTGCAGCATGGCGGTTTGTGAAGAGGTAGAGCAAGATCTCAACTGAGCCAACGGTGTTTCTTACATTGATACTGAGCGGAGGAATCCTAGAAGATCAATGGTCAGGATCACCAAGCTCTATTAAGAGAGTAAGTGCAACACATCCATAGGGGTGCCGTCTATGGTTGTGCAATCAGCTAATGAAAAATTCACTATGATTCAAGTTCCCAATTCAAATTCATAATAATGGAATTGGATGGCAACAGAGAGTCATGGGAATTCGTGAAAGCAGCGAAAAAAAAAAGCAAAAACAAAAACAAAAGACAAAAAACTCAAAACTTGTTCCTCAGGTGCATTTGGCAGAGTCCACCCTATTGCAAGTATTTGGGCAAGGATTGCGAACTCCGATCTGCAAATAGCTTCCTGCCTTTTTATCAGCCTCGGAGTTCCTGAGAAAGGATCATAGATGCTTCCCTTTGTCCGCATATTAAGCGGTAAGAAAAAGTCCGGAGATATTGTGTAGATGGCTGCAACCGAGTATATACAACTAAAGACACTCATTGGACGGATGAGAGAGTTCAACCGGGTGACAGATGTATACATGCATACATATTGATTTTATAGACGGTCGTAGTCTCACGTGGTGAAACCATCTAATAACGACTTCGTCCAGAAGGCTGGAATAATACATATAATGTGCCAGTGAAGAATGAGCGAGTAGGTTTAGAGAGAACATTTATTAATGGGTTAACATGTGTCTGTGTGTTCGTCATGTATACAGAATAATAGACAGGGCGTCATGAGAACAAAGTGTATGTGTGTATAGACGTGGATGTATGCGTGTGCATTAAGTACATATAAGAATAGCAATGAAGACAGTGAAAGAGTCTATAATGAGAAGTTAGACGAATGTTCATAGACACATGAATCAGAAATACCAATTTCGTAGTCAATTGTATACGGTGATTGGAATACTGTATCAAGAAGTTGCGGTGATGATGCTGAGTCGGTGCAGTACGTGTCGTACGAAGTTTTGGCTGTAATGCTGCTGCCTGAGTTATTTCTCGCAGGTTGTATATTCGCTGTTAATCATGGTGAAGTAATTCATAAATTGTACTATGTTGGAACCTGTGCAGTGTTGCTTGAGCTGTGTACGTAGAGAGGTGATGTTGACGACGTTAAGATGATGGTGGCGACGAAGACGGAGGTTCGTGATGCTGTTGGACGAGTCATCTGGCGTTGTCGCTGGAACTGGCTGTGTCTTGTGTGGCCAGTGGCTAAATCTTAAAAGGTCTGGAATCAAAGACTTCGAGATGTGGGGAAGGTGAGCTTTTATAAGGAACAGTAGGTTCAAACGGGATTGTGAACAGGTTGTCTCACGTGATCTTATTTGGAACTCCGATTGGTTATACGCTGCAGATTGGCGTGACAGAGTAAGAAATAAATTGCGCCGATGC
>NC_042997.1:67757549-67805049 GCF_006345805.1 Octopus sinensis
TACTAGGACGAAATGCTTTTAGACTTCTTGTTTGCAAATTATGCGGCTCCATTTGTTAATTCTTTCCGAAAAGCACAAGAAGTTTTAAGCTGGTTTTCCTCATCAGCACAAGCGTTTGAACTAACAATAAACGTGAAAAAGACAGAAAATATACCAGTCAAAACTAACACTACCCAATACATCATCAAACCAATTTCTTGTGGACAACAAACCTCTAAAGCAGTGTTTCTCAACCATTTTTCACCCTTTGATTCCTATTTTACTTGTATGGGCCCTCATAGCCATTCTATGTTTAAAGTAGACTTCAGCGAGATTTGAACTCAGAACTTTAAGAACTAAAAGAAATGCCGCTAAGGACTGTCAGATTGGTGAGGATATTGCGGGATTTCGTGCGTCTTTACGTTCTGAATTTAAATTTCGCCGGCATTGATTTTGCCTTTCATCTTTTCGAGGTCGACGAAATAAATACCAGTTGAGTAGTCACTAGTCTTGGCTCCTATTTACAAGTTCATCATCTAAAGAAGTGCTGCAATTGATTTTACTTTCTACAATCGACTAGTTCACTCCCGCAAAATTTCAGGCATTGTGTCTATAGTAGGAATGATTATTTAATAAATTTACTTGCTGTATGGATATATTTGCAAATGGCACACAATTTACTGTCCAATCTGTTGCATACTTGCGCATGTTCAAATTCACATTCTTACCTATTTGCAGTTTTGTGGAATTCGTTGATGTCAACACACACACACACACACACACACACACACACAACACACACACACACACACACACACACACACCACACACACGCACACACATGTGGCAGATTGAGTGCGTCTGTCGCTCTTTGTATGTAAGTGTGTATGCATGGGTTTGCGCATGTGGGTAAGTGTGAGGCGTAGAGTGTATAAAATGTACGTGTGTACGTTTATGAAAGTAGATACATATGGGTGTCCATGTGTGTATGTGGGTGAGCATGTGTGTAAGTAAATGCGTGCGTGTGTATTCGTACACTCATGTATGTACGCATTTGAGTGTGTGTGTGTATGTGTCCGTGTTTACTAAGCATCCATAATTTAGTGGTTCCAGAAGTACAAGACTGAAATAAATAATGCGGTCGATATGATCGACTAACCCCATACATACGCCCTCGAAGTTTATCATTTAAAATATATATGAGCATGTTTAGATATGCAGCTATATGCATGAGAATACATACATAAAACATGCAAATCTGCACATACATACACACATACATAATACATACATACATACATAAATACCATCATACATACATACAAAGAAAACACCCTGTTGTTGGTGTTGAAATTCCAGTGAAGGAGCCTTGGATCTAGCTTAGAAACCGGCTCTTTCTCTATTGGCAAATCTTGAAATAAACTGAATGACATACATACATATATACATACATACATACATACATACATACATACATACATACATACATACATACATACATACATACATAAGGAAAAGATATGTTCTGCTGTGGAAATCAGCTGCCTTCTGGACACCAATGTGCTTAGAAAAATACAAAAGAAACAGGAAATCTATGGACCATTGATAAAGGGTTTGCAAATCCAGTATCCAAGATACACGTTCAGCTTCAAACCTATTATCAGGATACATACGAACCCATCTGGAGCAAAATGTGGCTGAATTTTGGTTCTTGGGGAGAGAACGCATACACTACAAATGATTACAATATCTGGACTATAAAAATCTATAAGACCTTCTTAAGGTTTAAACGTTGTTAAGGAAACAAAATGTTTTCCTTTATAATCTTGCTACCAAGCAGATGGCTGGTCAAAATTTATTCTAAATTAACAAGAAAGAGAATATACCATACATACATACATACATACATACATACAATTACAGGCATTCATCGAAAAATATCCGCGAAATACTTATTTATAGAAGAAACATAGAAATACATTTTAACTTAACATCGACTATTTATTTTAATGATAAGAACAAATTAATTTTTAGATGAAATATAATTATTATTTTATTTTCATGTTATCTGAAGTGTTTATTTTAATTAGAAAATTAATATCAATACAAATAAATTCAAATTTTATCTCGACTAATGTTTTTCATTAACTTATAATTTCACAGTGATAAGAAACAAATTATATTTTAAATTAAATACATTTATAATAAATTTGTGTGTATGTGCGTGCGCGTGCGTGTGTGTCTTTGTTGCGTATAGCATCTAACGCAGTAAACGTCTGACTTGTAACTTCTTTCATGGTTATTTCAATAATGATTATTTCTAACATAGGCACATAATCACAACGTATACGGACCAAGTATAGTCAATTACATCCAAACAATAATTTCACTGGTACTTTTGTAATCGAGCTATAAAGGATTAAAGGAAAACATGACCATGGTGGAATTTGATCGCAGAAGCTAAAGGGACGGAACTAAGTTCCATAGTCTATTATATTCTCCATTCTACAAATTCATAGATAAAACATATATTTACCGTCCTCGTAGTAATCAATTCTAACACAAGCAGAACAATCAATGGACATTAGTACTTAAATGGTACTAATGGAATTAGGACTTAAACAGCCGACCTCAGTTAATTACTAGCATGTCTTTCTGAAGAACACTAACGATTTCGTGGGTTGAGTGTTTATATCATATGGCTATCGCAGATAACTTACTCAATCCTACGTGAAATTATATATGTACATCTATATGTTTGCATATATGTATACAGACACATACATATATACATACTTAGACATATACATATATATCGAAGCTAATAATACGCTAAGGCCATTTGTGGAATGTAGACCCTCCTTCACACTGCTCAATAAACCTTTTGTTAAAAAAAGTTATCAGTACTAAATACAAATAATTTAAGTACAGGTTACCGGCCATACACATGAAGTGTGCATGTATTTATAATTATCAAAATAGAATAAAAGAACTAGAACGGTTTATTAAAAAATGGTAATAATAAGTAATTTTATTTAAAATCAATATGAGACAGAGAATAGCAAGAAGAGAAAAATAAGAAGAGCCAAATGCGTTGTGAAATTTCAGCTTAGAAATGTTCATGACTTTTTCACATTTGAATACTTCCCATGTTTTTCTCGTGACAAGTTCATCAATTAGTCCACTAAAATCATGCAGCTTTGCTTAGTTCTAAATTACCAATTCGTTCAAACATTCTTGCAGCACTGTTGATCAAACACACACACACACACACACACCACACACACACACACACGTGTATGTATGTATAAATGACTTAATTCCGTCGAGGATACTGACGTTTCCGACATTAGAAGCCAGTTTGCTGCTGATACAAATATTTGGGAAAACATTTGCCCCAGCCCAATATTTGACTATCAATGTTTTCGGTTTGAAATTCTCATAAAAAAATATTCTAAATACTACTTCACTGTGAATGTCAATTGAAATTTGACTTGAGTATCGTACTTGAAACTTATTCATTTTTGGTCCCAATTCATTCCCATCTAACTACATAAACTACCACAAAAAGTGAAAAACTGTACAAATGTCATTGACTGCGGGAAAGCGATATGAAAGACTGTTGATAACGAAGTGAATTATGTTGAAGAACACTTTTACCTGAAGCAATTTTCAATATCCTTTTGAATTGGGTACCACCTGCGTATGGCAAATTATCTGAAACAGGAATTCTTATTGAAACATACTGCGCTTTTTCAAATATAACATTAAATCTGTTTCATGACATATTCCCATAGTCGATTGATGATGTCAATTATCACATCTAAAGTAATATCACGAGAGTCTGTTATCATTTTAACATTATAGATTAACGTAAGAACTTTAATCCAGATAGCTAATATCAGTATACATTCAAATGTACCCAATTTTTTTTATAATTGGATAATTCCTTCTGACACTATGCAGTCAATTGGGTAACTTAATTCAGCTTTATTATATTACATTTGTCACATCCAAAATGACATGCGATTGGTCTTACACTTAATTTTCGGTGATCATCTTGTCTTTAACAATATGATCTCCAGAAACATTATCTTCAATTTCTGAGGACTTGAACAAAAATACTGAGTATTTTTCTCTATAATCCCACAGACTGTTACAGCTTTTTTTACTGATTTCAGCACAATTCATACCGACAAGAAATTCAGATTATGATTTTCGTAAATGGAAAAAAAAATGTAGTTCTCATTCTTCTTCAAAATAGCCTGGTCACCACTATATATATATATATATATATATATATATATATATATATATATATATATACACATACTAACTGAATCACCGCTCTCCGGGCGGCTTGTAAATATCTAAACTCCTGTTCGTAGTTTGAAAGTAAAAAGTAAAACTTATAATTTTCTTAAAGAATTTCTTTATAGACAACGTTGTCAGTGTGGATTCCTTTTATACCCTTATACCCTGAGTTCAAAACCAATATATGCACATTGTTCCTAGAACCAAACAGGGCCCCCCGCTATCTCAGTCCGCTTCGGGTTGGTTGTCATAGTGAGGAAGTAGTATGGTTTTCCAAACTCTCTCACCAGAGCCATTACAGCTTGGAAGCACTCTCTGTAAAACCGAGAAGCAGTATGTGATGGCGGAAGAATGATTTTAGACTCTACGTCATTCATGTCACCATTTGCAATAGCATCCAGAAGGCCTTGATACTTTTCAGCCTTAAGCTGTTTCTGATGAGTTCTCAGGGAGTGGAATCGATCTTACTCTATCTTTGTATATTGATCTACTGCATACTGTTGTATCAGACGTCTACTTTTTATTATGCCATTGAACTCGTCCTTTCTTATCTGAAGCCGATAAGAATAAAAGTCACATTCAGTGATGTTTTTGCTTCGGTCATTGTCTTTCAAGAGCACATTCCAGCCATCTGGCCCTTAGGGAAACAGGAGTGCATAATAAAGAAAGTCATAGCTTCTGTGGATTTCACTAATGTAGTCTAACTTCCCATTGCTCTCTCTGTATTGCACAACAACATCCGCAGGTTTGATGTTTGGATTATTGGTCTCATCTCCCACCATGATCACAGCAACTTCTGATGCAGTCGGTGGATTATAGGTTCTCTCATGTGACCCAGCAAGAATAAGCCGTTTGTCATGACTTGTAATAATATCACCGGTAGAATATTTTCCTTGTGCAGAGTATTCCTTAATTATATCAATAGCCTGTTTAAAACTTTTGACATATGGATTGTGCATATGCAGTGCTCTCTGCACGTATAGCGGGTTATTCTCATTAAGGTCATTGTCAGTTCCTTTGAATGGCAACCTGTTTCTCATCTCATTTTCAGTGTCAACGAAATATAACTGTGCGTAGACTGGCTTCCTATTTACTGCTGGTAGGAGACTTCCTATGCGGTGATACAACTTTTCTTGAATCTTGAAAGTAGGCATAAAAGTGCTACCACCCTGTGGTCCAACTGGTGGATTATTCAGTCGAAGAGAAGCTAGCCAGTAAATTATTGTAGTCACGAATTTTGTTCAGAAACATTTGACCGCACAGATTAACATCATAGTACTTAGCTACTAATTCTAGGGCCTTTTTTTTATCTGTGGAATTTTGTCATTGTTACTTTTACCTTTGCCACAGCAGAGGGTGGTTTTATCAGTACCTCAAAGGTAAGCATTGCAGTCAGGGCATATTCTGTTAAAAATGTTTCCACAGTAGTGCAACATAAGGCTTGGGTTTCGTTCTTTCTCATGAAAATCTGCTGCATCAACTTCTATAACCATTCTCTCAGTGTCAGTTCTTTGCTGACGAAGTCTCGATTAGTATCATGTCTGGCTGTTTGCTTGTCGCTGCTGAATTTGTGGCAGCAACGTGTTTTCCTTAGAGTCCTGTTTCCTCAGTCAATCAGTATTTGTCTACGCTTCTGTTTCTTGTGGTGCTTCCATTGCACGGCTTTTCTGTGTTCTATTCCGATTCTCATTCCTGTGCTTCTGAATCTTCTGGTCTTTCTATTGCACGGGTTTCCTGTCTCCTCAGCTGATCTGCATTTCTCCGTGCCTCTGTTTCTTCTGGTGTTTCCATTGCACGGGTTTCTTGAATTCGCCTTCGCTTTATTTCGTGACACCGGGGAAAGCTACGTCCTTGTCTGTTTTCTTCAATTAGCATCTGTTGTCTTTACTCAGCAATCTTTTGTGAACGGGAATTTTTCGGGACAGGTTGTTGCCCTTTCTTTTTCTGGGCATAGTGTACTGTTGAAAGCGTGAATATTTATGACAATTATACAGTGAAAGTTTTGAGACGATTCAGCTAGTATTTGAGCTAATTACTCTGAACGGGAAATTTTCACGGTATTAATTGTAAATATTTACCTTGGTTATTTATTTACAATTACACGACTCTCGTTAAACACTATTTTAAAGTGCAATTATTATGTTGTTGAATTGCTCTAAACGAATTTGACCATAAAAATGTCGGAAATTTAGTATTTTTTAAGGCAATAATAAAATTAGTCGAACCTATTTTCATGCAGTCGAATGCGTAAAGTTTCCGAAATTTTCATACTTCTTACGTCTGCTATTTCAGAATTCTACGCATGCGTGAAATATCAGACGACAGTACATTCAATAACATTCATACACGCAGCGAAGTAAACAGACATAAGAATAGACCTGGCAAATTTTATTGATATCTTACAAAATACTAAATTTCCTGCATTTTTATGGTCAAATTCGTTTAGAGCAAGTCAATAACATAAAAATCGCATTTTAAGATACTGTTTAGCGAGTATGGTGTAATTGTAATTTTTATCGAAGACTGACAGTATTTTTTTTCAAAATGGCACCGATAGAAATATTGGAAAGAACGCAACCGGTTAAGAAAGAATGAAGAGAAGTAGGAAATATGTGAGAGAGAGAGAGAGAGAGAGAGAGAGAGAGAGAGAGAGAGAGAGAGAGAGAGAGAGAGAGAGAGAGAGAGAGAGAAAGAGAGAGAGAGAGAAAGAGAGAGAAAGAGAGAGAAAGAGAGAGAGAGAGTTATGAGAAGTAACATTGTATGAGAGAGTGAGTTCAATACGTAATATATATGTGAGAGGGAAACATCAAATTAACTCTCAAGGAGACATGGAAAAGTGCGCAACCGGTTAAGAGAGAGTGGGTTATGAGAGGTATCATTCTCTGCAATTCTGTAAATTACCACTCCTCACACTACAGCTCCCAATAAGAGAAAGAGGTAATAAGCATGAGGAATAGTAGGAGAGTCACTGAATAGTGAGAGAGGGGTAATTCGTTTTGTTGGATTTTACCAGTCTGGAACCGAACCGGTTAATTTTCGTGAATCCCATGTAGATGTTGACACTCTTCCGGTACCCACTCTCCAGTGATTGCGGAGGAGTTTGCTGACAAAATTTTGACACAGACACACATAGAGACGTAAATAGCGCAATTATAATACATACATACATACACACACATATACATACATACATATGTATGTATGTATGTATGTATGTATGTATGTATGTATGTGTATGTATGTATGTATGTATGTATGTATGTACGTACGTACGTACGTACGTACGTATGTATGTATGTATGTATGTATGTATGTATGTATGTATGTATGTATGTATGTATGTATGTATGCATGCATGCATGTATCTATCTATCTATCTATCCATCTATCTATCTATCTATCTATATAATATATATCAGAGCCATATTAGAGTCATTATCGTATGCTTGGCCCGCACAATCTTTAAAGTTTATATTGGTTTATTGTTATGGGGATAATCTTAATAATAGAATACTCCACCCACGTAAGGAGTGGTATGTGGTAGTCATTATAAATACTGTCAGTCATTGTCAGTATAAGTAGAGAGTACGGGAGTAAACGGTCATAGATAGTCGTGGTCTTACTTGTCTAACTAACTATACCGCTATACCGGAGTGGGCGTCATAACAGTCCGACAGAAGATTGCAACAGTGGCGACGAAGAATTAACAAACTCACAAATTCTACGGTATATCGAATCGTAAAATCATGGAAAAATAGCTCGAGTTGCAAAAACAGCAACAACAGCAGCTGCGGAGGTGCAATGGCCCAGTAGTTAGGGCAGCGGACTCGTGGTCGTAAGAACGCAGTTTCGATTTCCAGACCGGGCATTGTGAGTGTTTATTGAGCAAAAACACCTAACTCCACGAGGCTCCGGCGGGTGGTGGTGGTGAACCCTGCTGTACTCTTTCCCCACAACTTTCTCTCACTCTTTCTTCCTACTTCTGCCACAAAGCAGAGGAACCATGGTGCAACCCACTATTGTGTGGTAAACATTCAGACCCTAGTCTAGATTGCGAATCCTCTGTACCCCAGAATGGTTCAGCTCTCCACCCGTTAAAAAGCCACCGTTTACGGAATGAGGATAACAACGTAGCTTTCACGCCCGTGCAACCGCCAGTCTATCGCGTGTGGTGGGTGGATCTTCAAGTTGCCACACGCATTCTTAGTAGCTTAGAGTAGGCTCGAATTAGATATTATTCTTTGTGGCTAATGGCGTGAGTCCTGATTGGAAGAAGAAGACAACAGCAGCTGAAAGAACAACAAGAGCAGCTGCTACAACTGCAAGAAAAACAGCAAGTAAGAACAAGAATTCTCGCTAAGCTGGAACAAAACCAAGCTGTAACCTTACAACAAGTGTCAGAAGAGTGTGAAATAATAGTAAATTTTAGATACGACACAAAAAAATTGACCATAAATATTGCTTCCAAGTGAAGTAAGTGCGAAACAGGCAAAATAGAAATCAAGTGTGTACTAAAATACAGTACAAACAGGACAAAAATTAGGAAACAAACTCATATTTTGCATGCGGAGGTTTACACTTGAGAAAAACTGCCTATTTAAGAAAGCGGAATGTTTCCGTTGTGGAAAAATTGGATACATAAAAGCACACTGTAAAACCAAGATGACAAAACGTTGGAACAAATAAACAAAATGTCGTCGAAAGAAAATGGTAATATAACAAAGAGGAAATTTGTAAATGTGAAAATTAAAATTATAAGAATAAAAATGTAGTTAGACACAAGAAGTGATATTACCATTGTAAATGAAGTATATAGGTAAGCCGAAATTAAGTAGATCTACAAAAGTAGCGCACGGTGTTATGGGTAAAATATTTATTTCGTAGGTGAATTTGTGTGTAATGTGACATTTCGTGACCGAATGAAAACGGCAAAAATATGTGTTAAAGAATTAAGTTAATCTATTCGACACAGAGTGGATGGAATTGTTCAAATTGTGGAATACGCCCAAAAGTATTTTGTGTGGGAATATAGTCGGTTCAGTCGAAGGTTCAAATTCGGCTGAAGGATTGAAACAAAAAATAAAACATTTATTCCCAGAAGTTTTCTCGGAGCAACTGGGGTGCTGCACAGTGCAACACCTGTATTTAAGCGAAAACGGAATGTACTATTAGCAGCAATAGAACAGGTAAATAAGGAACTTAGAAAACTTGAAAACCTAGAAATAATCGAGAAGCCGGATCACTCAAACTGGGCAGCACCTACGGTCTACGTTAAAAAGAAAAATAAGTTAAGAGTTTGGGCAGATTTTTCAACTGGGCTGAATTGTTGCTTAATCTCACATTTCTACCTATTGCCGCACCCTGAAGAAGTGTTTGCAAAACTGAATGGAGGGAAATTCTTCTCAAAATTAGACCTCTCGGAGGCATATTTACAAATCCAAGTAGAAGAAGAATGCTCACACTTATTAACCATTAATATACACCGTGGATTATTTAAATCTAAGCTGCTTCCCTTTCGTGTAAAAGTGACCCCTTCCATATTTCAACAAATAATGGATATGTAACAGGATGAGAGGTCCCAGCATTGGAAGGGTGCAGCTCGCATCCTTTACATTAAATATTAATCGAAGGAAAGAGTCAAGACTTCCGATTAACTTCAACAGTATAAATATTCATTTCTTGATTCGCAATATATATATTCTTCTTTCTGGGCGAATCGGCAGCCTAGGAGCTTATCGCAGTAGTCAAGTGGAGTGAGCCAAATCCTGTCCGTTCAAGCATAGCGGAGATACGCCACAAGGTATCAGCTTGAAAGAGCTGCTAAAACACGACTGTCCTGTTCAGCTGCTGGCGTTCGAGAGAACGATACGAGAGAAATTTCGCTGCTGCTAGTTTTCTGCGCATGCACATGAGGGAACTTCCGGCAGGCCTCCCGGAAGAAACCAACTCTGCGCATGCGTGCTGGGGATTTCCAAGATGGCGTCACTACAGATAGAATGCTGTGTGACTGTGATTTTGCGATCGCCTATTTAGACGATATTCTAATAAAAAGCAAATCACATGAACAACATGTAGAACGTGTTAAAAGGGTATTCGAAAAGATTAGAGAATACGGTTTCAAGTTAACGGAAGAAAAATGCGAGTTCTTTATGAAAGAAATTAATTACTCGGGTCAGGTAATAGATAAAAGCAGATGGAAACCAGATCCATCCAGAGCAACAGCGATAAGAAATATGTCCATACCGAATAATGTGATTACGCTACAAGCACTTTCATTTGCAAGTTGTTAGCAAATAAACTGTGCGAGAGCCACAATAATTATTGAAGCTGACATGTTTCAACTGAAGATACCGCTCCGACCTTATCATCTGAAGATGCCTTTCATGAAATTTGTAGTGGTAAACGTTGAACAAGTGGTCGCAAAGCATCAAATCAATTTATAACATAGACAGGAGTGCTGAAGAGTTCCTGGATTTAAGGGCATCGTGAAAGGCCTGGTTGGAGGCCCAAACTTCTGAGTTCTTTTACAGGGCTCAGAAAAAGCTGAAGGGTCGCTGCAATAAGATTGTAAATCTGAGAGGGGAATATGTTGAGTAAAATCATCTTTAACCGATCCTCCTGTATTTTCTTTTACTCAGAACCAGGAACTTTTCAGCACTCCCTCGCATTTATAAAATATATTGGTTTCAAAGTTTGGTACAAGGCCAGCACTTTTGGAAGAGGGGATAAGTCGATTACATTGCCCTCTTGTTCAACTGGAACTTGTTTTATCAACCCCGAAATAATGAAATACAAAGTCGACCCTGGCGATATTTGAACAAAGTCGGAAGAAATGCTGCTAAGCATTTTTCGCGGTACGGTAACGATTCTGCTTGGTCACTGCCATATATTTATAAAGCATATTAATGAGATATATACTAGCGACAGAGGCAATATTAATACCGAGAGGTAATATTTATCAGCACTTAAACGTGGACGTTTTATTTGAACAAACTATGTTGCAGTATCTATCATGAGAGAAACTCTCATACTGGCCTTTTGATGTAAAATGCACTCTTGTTTATATAGCTAGCGGGGAGATAACTCTCCGCTACCTCTAGAGCCGAGAGCACCAGTTGATGGACACTCGACTGCTAGAGGAAACAGCGATTCACCTCGCCGCCAGCGATGTGTAGATTGACTTATTAATGAGAGAACAAAGGTATATTAATGTATATAAAAAATATAGCAGAAAACCAGGAAAGATCCGGAAGGTGGAAGTTCACAGTAATTTGGTGTAAATGGGTATCCTCCATGATGCGGTAGAAAAAAATTCGAGATTTTAGCGTTGATTTGACCTAAGTAGTTAATTGGAATCCGTAGAATCATTGGTGAAAAACTTGCAAGAGATGGTTAGGAAAGGTACCATACCACACACACACACACACACACACATACACACGTATATAGAAATTATTCTTGCATTTCTTTCTCTGAGTTTATTAATCTCCAACTAATTTCTAATTAATTTTTAAAACCCTCTCAGTCTCTAAATGCTTCCATTAGATAAATCTTGTAAGGTTTCTGTTTACATATAATATGTATGAGAGAGAGTGTGTGTGCTAGATAGGGAGAGGGAGACAGAGAGAATATGAGGGAGAGAGAGAGAGAGAGAGAGAGAGAGAGAGAGAGAGAGAGAGAGAGAGAGAGAGAGAGAGAGAGAGCGTGTGTGTGTGTGTGTGTATGTGTGTGTGTGTGTTAGTGTGAGTGCTGTACGTACAAAGATATGCACCTAACAAGAAACATCTCAGTTCATCTAATCGCGACAGTTATTGACTGAGAAAACTTAGAAATTCGTTGGTGCTAAGATTAATGCCTACGTGAAATAAATGCAAGAATTAATTTTACATCTATGCATGCATGTATATATATATGCGCCGCACAGACACACACACGCACACACGCACACACACACACACATGCACGCACGCACACATATATACACTCACAGGCACACACAAATATATGTATGTATATATTATGTATACGTATGCGTTTCTCTCTCTCTCTCTCTCATACATACATACATACATACATACATACATACATACATACATACATACATACACACACACATATATATATATATATATATATGCACACATAAGTGTGCACATGTAATTTAGGAGACTGATCTCAGCCAAAGCCAGCATCAAAGAGAGAGAGAAAGAAAGAGAGGGAAAGTGAAAGGGAGAGAGCGAGAGACAAATTTGTATTCAGTCCCCTTTCTTCAACTATAAATCTAGAACAGTGTATTACGGATTCGTTGACTAAAATAGACTGTTTATCGGGTTGTTCTGTCTCAAGAGATTTCTACCGGAAGAAGTATGATAAGCGAGATAAGGAAATAATATTCCGACAGTCTAGAGAGTGTATCCTAAATAGCAATGTATATTGAAACATATCAGTGAAATATTTGAAGGGCTCGTATTACACTGAATCAGCAAACATGCTTTGGTAAAAATGCAAAGTTAGATTTGTACAGAAATGTGCATTGTTGTATGTGGTTGCGTCAACGACCATCGGATTATAAAGTGTGGCTTGTACCCGCTTTGTCGATTGCCAAGAAGTTTAACTCTAACATTGGACAAATCTACTTGCACAACTTTATTTCGATAAGTATGTAAATGATTGTTTTAAGTTATTAAGTATTTTCAAGTAAATAGTCATATTTGGAATGTACTCGATTTTAAATCAGTTTGTATAGTCTGGTAATCTCGAACGTATAGACTTAGACTTCGAACCTGTGAGCAATACAAATACCATTATGAATCTGCAGTAAATATTTCAGCCTCCACCTGATTTTCATAATGACAACAGTTGAAGTTCGTTGCAGCAGAAATTGTGTCGTGTATGTGGTCTTTCAGTTTTAGTGTATTTGTTTCGATGTATACGAGATGGTTGGTCTGTGTACAATTTATGATACGAACTGCACTATTTTGTGTTGTTTGAAATTTATTGTAGTTCGAAGTGGAGATTGAGTGCCCAAGCCAGACTGGCGTAGTCCGTGATAGATCTAATGTGTTGTTTGTACACGTTGTCGCTTCCTTTTGTTGACCAAATGTGATATCTGGGATTACTCTGAATATGTTTGAACGTTGTTTTGCTTTCTTTAAAATGTTTGCTTTCTGTATTGTGATTGCTGTGAGGGCATTGTATGTAACTCTTGGTATTTTTGCTTTCTGTATGTATTGTGTGTTTATGGTGTTCAATGTGATAGTTTGTTATATCTGATGTTCTCTGGTGTTGTTGATAAGAAGGGAAAAGTTAATTGCTAGGAGCTGCATGGGAACGTGCAAATCTTATTTCTTTCAAAAATAAAAACATCCTAAATAAAATTAAAAAAAGCCAAAACAAACTCGTATCAAGAAACTATCATTTCCCCTCTCTGCTTTAACATGAACAGCTTATACCTAGAGCCCTCCAAATGACTACAGACGTTAGAAATAAGTATCATCAAGGATCTCTTATGTCGAAAGCATCCCAAAGCTTGTTCCTAAAATTCATTCCATAATTGCCCACAGGCATTTGGCGTAGTGGTTAAGAGCGCGGGCCACTAAGCCCAAGATTCCGAGTTCGATTCCAAGCAGTGACCTCAATAATAATAATAATAATAATAATAATAATAATAATAGGCAGTGGCTCTCATGGCTTCTGATCTTAACTGATTGGAAGTATTATCATGTACATTGTTTTGTCCTGGACTACAGCAAATATTCTGCTCAATACCACAGATTTGCTTGTCAGTTGTTTGACCTTAACCAGTTGAGCATGTCCCTGAGTGGCTGACGATATGTGCATCTCTGATCACGAGCAGAAGTAGTGGGGGAGCATCATAGCCATGTGTTGAGAGGGATTTTTTGGGGTTTGAATAATTCAACTTTGGAAACATGGGTGCTTCGTTCAACATCCTTAAACAATCCTTATTCAGGGATCTTTTGAGCAGGATGGGTTACTCGACCAGAAGAAAATTCTAACTGGGCCCCACCTGCAAGGTCATGTGCTGTTTATCTTGATATGAGATCACCATGTCGCGCACATATGGTTGTGATGCATGTGTCTGGTGTACCCTTATCAGACGGGTAATCATGATGGATATACTGGGCTTCGTATATTTTACCCCAGTGTCACTTTGATGGTATGCACTGCTCTCTCACTCAATAATAATAATAATAATATAATAATAATAATAATAATAATAATAATAATAATAATAATAATAATAATAATAATAATAATAATAATAACAATAACAACAACAACATCGAAGAATACCTTAGGAATGAGAACCCAGGTTCGAAATTTCCCCAAGACACCTGAAGAAGGCTGGAGGGTATATCAGCCAAAACGTTGTGTTAACAACAAACAAGATGAGGTCAAATATCCGGCGAATGTAAATAATGTACATAATTCTTCATGTCTTAAATATAGAACTGGAAAAGTATCTGTAAAAGATTTTGTTGGTTTTCGAATTGTAATAGTTTTGCCAAGCTTCTAAAGTCTACGAATTTGACAGCGTTGGCACGTGTAGTTGTAGATATTAGTGAGTGCTGCTGTTCATTCAGCCCACACGTGTTTTGTGTGTATGTCTTTAATTTTGTCTCACTCTGAGGCTTTTGATTTGCTAGATTTCAGTCTTGCTTTTTGGATGTTTGACAGGAAGATGCGTATTTCTCGGTTTGCATTTTTTTATGTGTTTCCTTTTGATTTATTGATTTTCGGGAAATGCTTAATAAGGGCATTAACTTGGTATTGCAGTGTGGGTATTTTATTTGAGGTTGTTATTACAACATGGGGTGAGTTGAGACCGTTGTTGTTGTTGAAAACGATGTTAATTATTCTCAATAGTGTTTTACTGTTAGAATTAAATAAATATTTGTCAGTTTTCTATTTTCCGTTATTTTATTTTATTTTCTTATTTAATTGTTTGATGCAGTGTTTGATTTTGCTCCAGAGTGGTTTTGGTGTATTTTGCTCTGTTTTTTTTCTATAATTGGGTTGCATTTTTATGTTGCTTTGTGAGATGTTTCTTAGATGCGTCTATAATTATTTTGTTGAATGTTTGTACTGCAGTGCCTATGTTGGTAATTGTGGTATTGCTGATTTCAGAAAACTTTGGTTCTGCTCCTGGTTGAGATTGTAACATTTAAAAAAAGTTTTTGTGCATGATATTTTCCCAAACTTGTACAAGTGTTTTGCGATAATCCAAGTAACACTGAAGCATTGTTTGCCAACTGATTGTAGTAGTTAAGTGCACTGAACAGAAGGGGATATTAGGGGAGGAATTATCGTATGTTTGTTTAGTAAGATATATGTGTGTGTGTTAGTGTAGGCAATTTGATATGTAGGGGAACCCGAATGCTGCTGTTTCATTCCTCTTATTTTCCCCACTCTTTGAAAACCAGGATGTGTTGAGAGTATTAAAGTCTTCTACAATGAAGACATTCGTGAGAGTGTAATAACGTTGAGCCTAGAGGGACGGTTAGTGAGGTCAGCTGGAATATGCATAAATTTATTATATCGTTATACTTACTATGTTGTTGATTTATGTTTTGAAAACCTGCTTATCTAGTGTAGAATCGTACTCTATTAGTTTGTGAATGCCATTTGTGACACATATTGAATGCAATATTTAAATTATACTTAAATTGCAAGACCATCTATTCCATTGAAAAGGCTCTGTCATGGATAGTTTTAAAACTGTTTCGTAAATTATTGCTTTGTACATTGCAAATGATGGTTATAAAAAAACAAGCAAAAATTTATTAAGCTATTTTCAAAACCGTTCATGCTATGTTGTAGAACTGGTAGATTTGTGTCACATTTACTTATCTTATTTTTATATTGATTTGTACGTCGGAAGAATGTGTTTTTAAATGAATTTTGTGCTATTCTGGGATGTTTGGAATCGTGACAACAACGCTTCCTTTATGATCATCGACGTTGTTGTTATTGTTAATGTTGTTGATGTTATTGTTGTTTGACCTGCAAAGTTTTACTGGATTGTTTGTAAATGCTTTTGTTTTTTTTGGTTCTGAAATGTTGAAGACTATTCTTTTGTTCTTTTTTCTTTTGTTTCTTTCAGTCATTTGACTGTAGCCATGCTGGAGCACCGCCTTTAGTCGAACAAATCGACCCCAGGATTGATTATTTTTAAGCGTAGTACTTGTTCTATCAGTCTCTTTTGCCGAACCGCTAAGTTACTGGGGACATAACACCAATATCGGTCGTCAAACGATTGCTAGGGGGACAAACACAGACACAAACACACAAACACAGACACAGACACAGACACACACACACACACACACACACACACACACACACACACACGACGGGCTTCTTTCAGTTTCTGTCTACCAAATCCACTCACAAGGCTTTTGTCGGCCCGAGGCTATAATAGAAGACATTTGCCCATGGTGCCACGCAGTGGGACTGAACCCGGAGCCATATGGTTAGGAAGTAAGCTTCGTACAACACAGCCACTCCTGCGCCTTAAAAGAAAAAGAAATGTTGTCTTTCAACATACATTTGGGTCGGTTACGTGTTGAGATTTAGTTTCTAAAGTTCAAAGACATTCACATATACTGGGAAAGAATTTCCTGTGTGTCGAAATTTCACCTTTGACTTACATTCCAACCGTGGCCTCTCGTGTTCTTCCCTGGGTTGTTGTACTTAATATTAATTTATCATAAATATTTAACCATCTTGAAGATTGTTGGGTGGTATTCCGTATGTCATTACCAACTTTTCCTGCAAGTTTCATCAAATACCGTTTACAACTTTTTGAGTTATTTTGCACACAGACGGACAGACAGACAAACCAACGCCGATGAAAAAATAATCTCCTTCCTTGGTGGAGGTAATAATAATAATAATGATAATAATAATAATAATAATAATAATAATAATAATAATAATAATAATAATAATAATAATAATAATAGTAATAATAATAATAATAATAATAATAATAATAATAAAAACAACAACAACAACACTATATATATGTATGTATATATATATATATGTATAATACATATATACGTGTGTGTGTATATGAGTTAATATGTATAACGAATAAGCATTGAGTGGTTTGATATTAAATAAGGTATCCTGGATAAAGTACTTCGCGACGCATTCTACATGAAACCAAATAGTAAAACTGATGTTAATCACATTGTGGTAAGTAGAAAGAAGCAAAAAGCCGATCTGTGTTAACATGGTACTTTACTGAGGAGGCCGAATGTATTGCCAAGACCAGAACCATTCAGCACTGCATTGCTTAGACTCCATATTTAATTTATATTATATAATTAAAATTTCGTGATTGACTTTGGCATGAATTCTTCATTAACCAAATGATTATTTCCACTCACTACATTTTGAACTAATTAACATTCTTCGCTCATTCTCATTTGTTTTTTCAGGCATAACATGACTCAGGATATATTTTCTCTAAAAGTTCTACTTCAAAGCTTCTTTTTCTGCCAGCTCACCAGTTTTTAGAATATTATATTGGGTTGGTGCATAATTATTGCGGCTTTTTTCCAACAAATTTTATTCAACAAAAACAATAACAATACTTTATAAAAACATCTTTAAATGACGGTCTGACCGTCTGCCAAGCAAATGTGAAGCAGTAACTGAAGTAGATTGTGAATATGCTCCGGAATAATCATTTAAAGATGTTTTTGTTACATGTTGTTATTGTTTTCTTGAATAAAATTTGTTGAAAAAAAAAAAAAGCCGCTATAATTATGCACCAACCCAATATATAGGTGTCAATTTGTTTGGAAAGGGTAGGCGGCAACAACAGGTCTTGACTTGTGTATCGTTACTGGTATTTATATTCAGAGAAGCAAAAATTCCCACGGCTAACCTTACATATTGCTTGTAAAAGGATTACTTAACTATTAAGATTTCACATACAAAATCAAATTTATAAGGATGTGGGAGGAAAGATATTGGATAACTACCAGACTTTTTTTTACGTATATATATTTGTATTTTTATCTGGCCATTAGCGTAAATTGTGTGAATTAGTTTCAACTGATAGGCAAAAACAGTTTTCAGTTTTATTTTGCTATGAGTTCTTTTCTTGATCTGTTTTATGTTTTACAATATTAGCCTCGTTACGGTAATATTGTGTTATTTAGATGAAAAGCCATGCAATTATAAGAAAAAGGAATGAAGAGAGGCAACATTCATGTCTTTCTCAAGAACATTGATTCTATATGATTCAGGCATTGGTTTGGGGTTGAGAAGTTGGCGTGGATTCCATGTGGTTCTGGCATTAATTCCACTGTGTGACATCTTGAGCAGATGCTGTCTACAATAGCTTCGTGTTGACTATTGCATTAAGAGTGGAATTTGGTTGGTTGAAACTATACAGAAGCCTTTTACACACACACACACACACACACACACACACACACACACACACACACACACACACACACACACATACATACATACATACATACATACATGTATGAAGGTGGTGCAACATTTGTCATTGACAACTCGAAGATTTTAAAATGAACTTCAACATCTCTTACGGAGAAGTCGTAAACAGAAGGTTCATGTTAACTGGCATGTACGCTCTTCCAATGATACTATCAAACCTATGTAAGCTGGGTCTACAACAGGAGTACCTTGCATTCTTTATCTCTACTGCTTGTTACTCTTTATAGTAAGAAGGAACCTAATGGTACAGCAGTGTTCATGCAAAGAGATCGCGCTGACATAAAACAACTTGCGCGACTGTTTTGATACGCCAGAGCAAATATTGCAGCGTTCGATTTCTTGATGATTACTAACATATTCGACGGAATATGTCAGTTAAAACTGATAGGGGTATTAAATCTCTCGATCAGAAGTGGGAAATAGAGAATAATATCACCTTTTGGGGTTATTCTTCTGCAAGAAGGAGAAATATTTTTACTTACTTGGGTTTTCATGTCAAAGGACTTTAGAAATCGTTTGCGCATATGTTGCTTACCATGCAAAGTGACTTACAGTTGAAGCAACAGCAGAGACCTTGAGCCACCTGGGTTTTCACAATATATTTCCCCACTTCCTTAGATTGAAAAGCCCAGCAGATATGATGAAATCAATTTGATTGAAGTGAATTTTATTTGTAAACCAAATCAAAATATGTGTATAGGGCATTTCCTGTTTCCGTGGTCTTATCAAGGAAACATAATGATTGTCCGAAAGAAAAAAGTGGATTCTCTATCATTATACCGAACGGAAATGTCAATGGGCAGCACTCAATGAAAACGGAGAATCTTACCCTAACCCAGGACTACGACTGAAAAAATGTTATGCTCTGTGTTTGGTGAAATACGAAGGGTATCGTCTATCATAAAATGTTAAACCAAACCGAAACAAAATTTTGTTGAAAAACATCCATCATTGGTCAGTCACAAAGGAGTATTTATTTTACACGATTAGGCAAGACAAGAAGAAAAGATAATGGCACTGAATATAGAAGTTTTGCTTATCCTCCTTACCCTCCCAACTTTGCTTCATTTGGTTACAATCTTTCCATTTCTTCCCAACCATGTATATATATATATATATATATATATATATATATATATATATATATATTATATATATATATATATATATTATATATATATATTGATAAAAATGGTAAGACAACAAAAGAAAGAAAGAGACCTCGATATTATGTAAATACAGGAATTTTATCTGTAAATGTAATATGTGACAATTATTCGGTAGCCATGATAAAACTCCGAGTTTCGGATGCCGAGGTGGAAATCCACGCCGCCATCTTTTCAGTTATCCGGCCATCGGAAAATGCTATGAAAAATGACCGTTATACAAAGGGAAATTACAGTGTGATTGACCGTTATTAAGACAAAAGAGCTATTCGAGTGATCGCTAAGTAAGGGGTAAAAAAGTTCATAGTATTCGCGTAAGCGCGCCTGTTCATACCTACACATGTGCGCCCGCATATCCACGTGCGTGTGCCTAAGAGTATACATTTCTCCACCCTTACTTGAAAACGTACACATCCTCACTCTCATCTTTCGCCAAATATATATGTATATACATACAAACCCACATTTACGCACGCGCACCCTAAAGGTTCATACACACGTCTATATACGCACAAGCACAAGAAAAAAACAGGGTTATGGGTAACAATACAGAAAAAAGGCACAAGAGAGTATACAAAGAGTAAACCACGTCAATATACGCACATACCCTTATGCACGCACACACACACACGCCTATATATGCACATACCCGCACACGTCTATATACGCACACACACACGCACGCACAAAAAGGATCATACATACATCTATATGCACACATACATAAGAAAAACAGGTCTAAGGGCAAAAATATAGTAAAAAGTGTAAAAACACTGGGTAAAATACGTCTATATCCGCACGTACTCGCTTGCATGCACACACGCACACATCTATATACGCACATACCCGTGCACACGCACACATTCACACGCGCACAAAAGATTCCATATACACGTCCATATACGCACAGGGAAAAATGCGGGGTGGAAGGTAGAATACAGAAAAATTGTGTGTAAAAATATATAAGCATTAAACCTATAAATCAATATCTCTATAAATATGTAAGAAATATATGTATAAAAAATATAAATAAAACAAGAAAATATGTAAGAAATATAAGTAAAAGGTATAAAGAGATAAAAAGCTTGTGCGTGAACCTATATTGTGTCCACGCACAAGCTTTTTATCTCTTTATACCGTGATACTTTGGTGGATGGAATTAGTTACTGTCGTAGCTTAGTCTGAGGAGTAGGCCTAGTTCCCCTGTGCTGATCTTACAGAAATCTACTTTACTCTCACAGATTACCTGAATTCCTTTCTCCACAGTAAAATCTATGTCTATAAATTGGTAGAGTGAAATCACATCCATACTACCCACTACACAACTTGTGAGGTCGTTGGAGTGGTTGCAAGTACTGATTTTACTGAAGAGATCTTCCGTGCTCGCGCAGACATCTGGAGACATCTCTATGAGAGGTCGTAATAACTGTGAGAGGAAGTAGCACAGTCTATAGTTGCTGGAGATATTCGCTCCGCAAACTGGTCTGGTTGGGGGTTCCATGACAGGGTTTATGTAGGTTTTGTGGTCTTTGCGTAACCCGTATAATGTAGGAACATCATTGTTGGATGCTTGGAAATTGTGTGGAGTTCTTTTCATAGGTTGGAGTATGTTGCATCACATTTCCATGTGTGCATTGAGTTTTTCCACTCTTTCATGTTCCTGTGGTGCAACTTCTCTCATGCTACTGATGTGTTGTTGCATGGTCTGGATATAGTTCTGTGGGCTGTCTATTGACAATCTGCCAGGCTTGTCCGTAGGGAGGCACACTAATTCTATGTTCCTTATTCGCTGTTTCAGTTTTTGTAGACCTTTGTCAAGAGATGAACTGAGTTGGTGGGTCCCCTCCTCACTATGTTTTTTAGTGGATTTCTTGTATCGGTCTAAGATATGTTGGAGTATATTTCTAGCTAAGGAGATCTTTGCTTCTGTTTCGTTGTGAATTTGGAGTGGGATACATACCATTTCATTAAAGGGTACGTCTGTGGGGTAGATCATCGTCATGTCATAAGATTTGTTGTTAGGGTTATAGAAGACAGAGTGTAGAGTGTTGTTATCGTTGTGGTTGTTATAGTTGTTGTTATTGGTGGTGGTGGTAGTAGTGCTTGTGTTATGCCTATTGTTGTTATTGTTGTGGATGGTGTTGTTGATGTTGATGGTGTTGTTGGTAGAGGTGTGGATTAAAAAAGTTGCAAGATGCAACGAAAATTTTAGAAAAATAAAAAAGAAATAAGTGGAAATTTTACCGATGAGTGTGTTAAATTATAAGGCACAAAAAGAAAAGGACTCTCCCCAGACACAACAAAAAATGCTTCAACACACGAACTCACATAAAGAATCTTGTAAAACAAATCCCAAAGCGAAATATATATATATATATATATGTGTGTGTGTGTGAGTGTGTGCGTTTATGCATGTATGTGTTTATGTGTGTGTGGTTGTGTGTATATGGGCTTATGTTGTTCATCGATGTATGTCGGTGAAGGGTATACTCATACACATACATATACATTTATATATATATATATATATATATATATTATATATATATATATATATATATTATATATATATATATATATATATATATATATATATAGAACGAATGTGTATACCTACATTATTATTTGACATTTTAATTGTTTTAACCCTGCAAAAAGTAGCTGGCAGGTATTAGAAAATAGCTAGTTTTAATTGGTTTTCTTTCATCAACCCAACATTTTTTATTATTAATATTGATTTCAAATGTCGGCACCAAACCACCAATTTCAAAGGAGGCTGTAAGTCGATTACATTTACTCCAGTCTTTTTATTTTATTGACTTCCGAATAATAGAAGACAAAGTCAACCCAGAACGTAAAGTCGAAGTGATACATCTAAGCATTGTTTTGCAATGCAGTAACTATTCTGCCAGTTTGCCATCTTTGTAACCTGTATTAAGATAACATGTCAACAAGGCGACGCACTGGCTGAATCATTAGCACTCCGGGCAAAATGCTTAGCGGCATTTCGCCTGCCTTTACGTTCTGAGTTCAGATTCCTCCATGGTCGACTTTGCTTTTTATCCTTTCGGGGTCGATAAAACAAATATCAGTTGAGCACTGGGGTCGATGTAATTGACTTAACCCCACCCCCAGAAATTACTGACCTCGTGCCAACATTTGAAATCAATAATACATGTCAACTTTGCCTTTCATCTTTTCGGAGGACAATAAAATAAGTTTCATTTGGGGATAATGTAATTGACTTACACCTCCCCTGAAATTGCTGGCCCTGTGTCAAAATATGAAACCAATAATACATATAACTGGTACTCCGTCGCTGACGATGATGAGGGTTCCAGTTGACACGATCAATGGAACAGCCTGCTCGTGAAATTAACGTGCAAATGGCTGAGCATTGCACAGATACGCGTATCCTTCACATAGTTCTTAGGGAGATTCAGCGTGGCACAGAATGTGATAAGGCTGATCTTTTGAAATAGAGGCATCACTCATTTTTGCCAGCTGAGTGAACAGGAGCAACGTGAAAAATAAAGGGTCTTGCTCAAGGACACAACGCACCGCCGGGAATCGAACTCGCGATCTTATGTGAGCCGAATACCCTAACTACTAAGCCACGCACCTTGTGTGTGTGTGTGTGTGTGTGTGTGTACAGAAAGTAAATGAAAAGGTTTCACGACAAAATCTAAAATAGGAGTTTGTATTTGGTTCATCGATACTTAATTCTTTAAACAAAGCAAATTTAGCTCCAGGTCAGCCTCCAATGGAGCAGACATATGATCAAAAACGTCCTACCCGTAACCACATCGTCTTTTTATATACATAAGACTATATTAGCGATTGCGTCCTTTAAGACAAGTTGATGGGATTTGAGGGCATTTGGATGCTATTTCGCACAAGTCAAGCGATTACATTAAGACCTTTATATTGGTTTCGAAGTCCTTTAAAATGTTGACGGCTATGTTTTATATCCCAGATTTAAGACTGAACGTTATGAAGTTTGCAATAGAACAACCATAACAGACGTGGTATATCTGCCTCTACTGAAAAGGGAATAACAATGACGATGGCGACAGCAACAACAACAACAACGACGACAGCATTTACAGTTAAACAAATTGCATGTGTTAGTCATAGAAGCTATTTTTCTGTAAAGATAAACTCCTGAGACATGATTTATCTTTTCTGGCTTCTCACAGTACACATAATGAAAGTAAATATGCTAACATGATTTATCGTTAGCACATTTGCTTATATAACAAATACTGTTAGAGGTCAGAAACTTGAAAGAGTTAATACCGAAAAAAAAAAAAAACTTAGTCAGGCAATGAAGAATACGTGGAGTGCTGTACTGCTGGAAAATAATATTAATAGCTTGGACGCTTGCATATAAACCATAAGCTAATAAGAGATAGGCGCACACGAATCGAGACTACAATTTTAGTTTACCTTAGCGAGATATTTAATCACTGAGAGTGCACAAGCAGTCGGTGCTATGAGTTTTTGTCTCCATGAATTAAACAGCTAGTGAGAATGTATCTCGAATATAGCATATAAAGAATATTTTTACAACACAGGTTACCTCGCTGGACCTCCTTGTATTTCAGCGAGATATTAATCATTGGGAGTGCACAGGTAGTCGGCGCTATGAGTCTATATCTTTCATCAATTAGTTGTTTTAGACATTAGACTGCAGCCATGCTGGAGCACCGCCTTGAGGAATTTTAGTAGAACGAATCGATTCTGGTACTTATTTCTTTTAAAGCCTGGTACTTATTGTATCGGCTCCTTCGGCCGAACCGCTAAGTTACGGAGACGTAAACACACCAACACCGGTTGTCAAGCGGAGCGGGGGGACATCAACATAGACACACACACACACACATACACAAAAGGTTTTTTTCAGTTTCCGTCTACCAAATTTGCCCACAAAGCTTTGGTCGGTCGGAAGCTATAGTAGAAGCTTGCCCAAAGTGCTACGCAGTGGGACTGAACCTGGAAGCATGTGATTGGGAAGCAAACTTCTTTGCACACAGCCATGCCTGTCATTAGATTGTTGGGTTGTATATAAATAGATCAGGAACGAACAGAGGCAAAAAGTGAATTTTCGAAATCTATCTCGGAGAAACAACTGTATATATATATATACATACATACATATATGTATATTTTTGTGTGTGTATATATATATATATATATAAGTTATCGCCATACTAATATGGCATTCTTATAAAAATAAGAATAAAGCTGTCCGCTTATTAGCTCCATGAGGACAGCTTTATTCTTATTTTTATAAGAATGCCATATTAGTATGGCGATAACTAATATTTTCCGGGAACGCTGCCGTTGTTCTCTTTTAGAGAGACTTAGTAATTTTAATATTTCTATTATATATATATATATATATAATATATATAATATATATATATAATATATATATATAATATATATATATTTATATGTCTATACACATATGCACACACACATACATAGATACACACACACATACGTACGGAAGGCAGATTTCCGCGCAGTTCTACCTACTAAATTCCACTCACGACTCATGAAGTATTGTTAAATCCGGTGCTGCTCATTGGAGCCAAACCCAAGGTTGAGAGGCGTACATTTTAACCTGGCAGCCAAATGCATTTACCATATTAATTGTTTAACACCACAGAAAATAGTTGCCAGTCATTCGAAAATAACTTTCATTTGTTTTCTTTCATCAGCTCAAAACTTTATACTAATTAGTTGACGGTAGATAAAAGTTAGATTGATTACAAGTTGTAGGCATTTCAATTGCTTTCAATGAATGGTGACACGACAGTCTTGGCTGACACGTTGACAATTCGTTAGATAATTAGAATTGTAATTGTGAGTCGGACAGGGGTTAACAAAATTCTTGAACTTTTCACAAATTCTCATTAGTAATCTGCAACAGCAACAACAACAGCAAACAATAGCAACTGCAACAACAGCAGCAACAGCAGCAACAGCAGGAACGACATCAACGACACCAGCAGTAGTAGCAGTAGCAACATAAACAGCAGCAGCAGCAACAACAGCAGCAGCAGCAGCAGCACCACCACCACCACCACCACCATACCAAGAACAACAACAACAACAACAACTGATGTATCCTCTACGTGGTCTTTCGAACTGCTAGAAACAGCAAACAAATTTTCCTAAATATCATACCCAAGTGACCCTAGTATCTTAGAATAGGAAGAATATTTTGGGTAATGTAGTATTACATAAACGATGACGTAAAAATGAAGAATAGAGGCTTCCAACTAGCATAGCTTGACCTGGGTCTAACTTGGGGCTAAATACCAAAATATTTTTAGAATCCTCCTCTTATCATCACCACCACCGTCACCACCATCGTCATCACCACCACTACTCCCATCACCACCATGGTCATCATAATCATCAACACCACTACCACATTACTAAGTTACGGGATGTAAACAAACCAACGCCGGTTGTTAAGTGGCGGTGGGGGACGCACAGATATATTGGGTCATCCCATAAATAATACAGTTTTTTAATACTTCTTTTATTTTTCAGAATTTAATCTAAAATATACTCTCCTTCATTTTCGATAATGCTCTTCCATCTCTCTGGTAGATTTGCAAGGCCCCTCTTCCAAAATTCACTTGTCTGTGACAAAAAATACTCCTCTAATACTGTTCTGACCTCGTCTACAGAATTCATATTTTTTCCGTCCAAATGATTTTCAAGACTGTGGAATAAATGATAATCAGATGGAGCAATGTCCGGTGAATATGGTGGGTGGGGCATCGTTTCCCATTCAAACTGCTCCAGCCTTTGGAATGTCATCCTCGCTGTGTGTGGCCGAGCATTATCCTGATGGAAGAACACCTTTCATCTTGAAACCAAGATGGTCTTTTTCTTCTAGCGCTGACTTAAGTCGCTTAACACCTTACGTGGGTGAAGATCTTTAGCCTGGGATTCCGATGTTTCTCCTTTCCCTACACACTGTCTTCGGCGCTTGACATTTTTATAGAGAACCCATTTCTCGTCATCAGTTACTATTCGGTCCAAAAAGAGATTCATTCGTGAGACGTGACAGCAAAGAAGAGCACACATTCACTCCCTGCACGCGATTTGCTGACTTTTCCGATAGCACGCAGGTGTCATTGAATAGTTGAATGACCAAATCCAAGCTTCTCTGCGAGTTCCTCAATAGTTACGATGGGATTTTGTTTCACCAGAGTTTGCCGGACGTCCTCGTGGAGCTCTACAGATTTTCCAGGAAGAGGCTCGTCTTCTAGGTTGTAGTTTCTGGATCGGAATTTCTGGAACCACCGTTGACACCGGCTTACACTTTCCGTTGCGTTTTTGCCTTTATTGAACTCATAAAGCAAAATATGCCGAATATGCTCCTGTGTCACCTCCATTATCACTTTGAAACAATAACTGTTAAAATCGAACTGCACTCTTCAAAACTTGCACCAAGAATAAATACAAGGTAAAATTACAACCTGCTTTTATAGCAAGTTGATACAAGTAGTTTATCCCGTCCCTCTCCGACTTTTAGTTCATGCAATTGAAAAAACCGCATTATTTATGGGAAAATAGCTAACGTTTTTTGGCTGCTATTTCTAAACTTCGGTATGTGGTAAAGCAAATCTTTGCTGAACCCTAATTATTAAGTATTACTTAAGTTTACCGTGAAATGGTCCTTTTTTCATGCCGAATTCTACTTGGTGAAATTATTGATTACTTCTTAATTAATTAATTTTACCCTTTTTTATTATTGATATATATATATATATATATATATATATATATATATTATATATATATATATATATATATATATATATAATGTATGTATGTATACACACACACGATGAGCTTCTTTCAGCTTCCGTCTATCAAATTCACTGACAAGGATTTGGTTGGCTCGGGGTTATAGTAGTAGACACTTGCCCATGGTACCACACAGTGGAACCCCGCTGTTGGGAAGCGAACGTCTTACCACACACCTACGCCTGCATCTCTATAATAAGAAAAACAAACACGGAAACGTATAATAGATAATGCAGTCTGAAGTTGAAAAAAGGGGACGGTCATGGGCTGACCTGGTCTTGCATCACCACCACAACCAGCACTACCAACACCACCACCAACGTCCCCAACACCACCACTACTATCACCATAATGATTATCACAATCAGCAGCATCACCTTCGCGACCCTCACTACCACCATTACCACCATCACCATTATCATCACCAACATCACCACGCCCACCAAGCCGATCAAGAAACCACGTCAGCATAACTTCAACCATCGCCGCTATCAAAATCATCATCACGACCATCATCACCACGACGACGATTACGACGACGACCACCACCACCAATAACAACAGCAAGTCTGTCAATGTTGCTATTTCCAGCTGGTGGAGTCGAGATTGAAAGGCTAACTTCCTACTAAATAAAGTTGGAAATATGTTGATATTGAATTTCTGACAGAAGTAAAGTCTCATATAACAGAAAATGAGTTTAAATATTGCAAAGATGAAGTTCTGCGGGGAGAAGAAGTGAACGAAGTTATTAGTCTCAGGTTTCAAGAGTAGAAAGAGAAAAAGATAGCAATAGATCAAATTTAGACAAGTAGTAGCTGTTGTAGATGTAAAGTGACAGGAGGAGATAGAGCGAAAAAAGATGAGCAAGTAGGATATTGATGTTAGTATACGTTCGCGTATCAAGTGGATGAAATTTTGTTTGGAGGTATTTTATAATAAGTTAGCACATATGAAAGTGAGAGGGAGAGATAGCTAGATAGCTAGATAGATAGAGAGATAGAGATAGAGAGAGAGAGAGAGAGAGAGCGAGAGAAAGAGAGAGAGAGAGAGAGAGAGCTTGTTTGAGTCACCAACCTAAAATTAGGAGATATGTTCCGGTATGGGATCTTTATTTGTGTGGGATCTTCCCTTTGAGATAAGCTTAGATTTTGTCATTAAATTAAAACCCCAGCCTTTCTAATACAACTTTGTTACGTGATGCAGTGTTGGTGAGGTCACCATGAGAACAAAATGTCTTACGTCTATATAAAAAAGTAATGTTCGCCTAAAAGAGTTGGTGCGAGTATTGAAGAGGAAGATTAAATCTAACAAGCGTGAGTCCGCGAACCGATTTCGATTCTCAGTTGAATTCACTTTACTTATTCTACCAATGAACAAATAAAAAGTGCGGACATCATAATATGGTGATGGTGGCGGTGATGATCATGATGGTGGTGGTGGTTATTTTGAAGATGAGGATGATGAGGAGAATGAGGTGAAGGAGGGGGATTTTCAAAATTTTATTGACCCAAGTCAACCCATTCTGGTTGGGAGCATCATTCTCCTCTTCTGTCTACTGTCACCCCAACTAAAATGTCACCCGGGATTAGATGTGGAACAGCGCGTCACAGGGAATTGAACTCATGAGCTTACGATTGTGAGCCGAAACTCTAACCACTAAACCACGGGTCTTCACTTTTGTCAAATGTAATGCTTATTTATTTCCACTGTTTTGAATTGATCATGCGCTGATAGCTTTGAGATTTCGATGATGTGATTATTTTAAAAATGATATTGTAGGGTAGGTGTGGGAGGCCAAATCTAGCTGATTTGAGACGAAACAGGTAGAACATTTAGCCGGATATGACAGATTTAAACAATAAAGGGTTCATTACTATTCTGACTCGAGCCTGTTCCATCTATAAGTTAAAAAGATTTTTGTCATGAGTTCAGTTCCCGGTGACGCGCTGTGTCTCACATCTAATCTTAGCAGCGGTGAAAGTTATCAATCTAGGAGAGAGAAAACTCCTAAGTAAATACTCTCCTCCAAGATTCCCTGAGCCTGAATGGTTAAATATGGACGATGAAACTAACTTGAGGTATGTCCAATAACATAGATTCATATTATGGAGGCAACTATCTCATGTTAGATAGTAAAGAATGATAATAAAATGTACAAGAGAGGTCGGCAAAATAGAGAGCGAGGCAAGCTTGTACTGAAATACAATAAAAGTTTATAAGATTGGAGAGGCAATGAGTGGCCTCATTGACATACATTTGAGAAGCGATCTGTTTGGGAACTGTGATCGATTTAAGTTTATGGAGACAGTTCTAGTATTTACTGTAAAACGTTAAAAAGACATGGTGAAGTAGGCAGTAAACTAGAAATATTGAATAGATGTGTAAACGATATCAGGTTAACATTGAACCGCAATGGTAATAAATAATAGAGTCACTGATAAAATAATCTCTTTGATTAATGATTGTCTTTCTTTGAATGGAGAAAAGTATTTACGTGCTTTCAACATAGATTTTATGTCTTTGTTTAAATTGTTATAAAATGCTAAAGTAAGTAACATTTCTAATTCGGGATACAGTATTTAAACTATATTTCTGTGATGTTATGCAATAGACATGCATATAAAATCTCTCCCCCCTCTCTCTCTATCTATCTCGTCAAGAGTGTTTTCATAGTCTAAATTCATGGAATCAGTGAAGGTTTGGCGTGCAGGTTATTGGTTGCAATGTGGCTGACGCTTGGTTGAGGAATATTAGAGAAGAAAAACGAAGAGTGATATCCCGACTGAGTGTTTCTTTGATGCAACAATAAATAGGCCATTGGCGTATAGGAGGAAGAATGTAGGAGACAACCGAAACGTGGGATACACAAGAATATACAGAATGTGGGACAGAGGAACTATTAGCACATGTTGCTATAGTGCAATCTAATACGAAGGTACCAATCTAAAAGTTGAGAGATGGTTGGAGCCCACATGCAGGCAGCCTTGACTGAAGATTCGCATGCTAATCACAACCGAGGACAGACAATATTGCTTTGTCCAACTTTCTGTAGGGCAACTGATACCATTTGTAAGTAACACAGAAGAATAGGTCTCCAGTGGAGCTAGCTTTACAGAAGCTGTACTGGTCATCATTAAAAGAATGAGAAAAATTCAAGGGAATGGTGAAATCGTTGCTAATAGTTATCTCCATCAGCTTACAGATATTGGATGTAAGTGCGATTAGACGATAGTTGGTTGGATTATTGTGGTTGCTTTTCCTGGAAATGGAACACATTATGAGTTTCCAAACACAGAAATATATCCCGGTAGAGGAGAGATTGAAGAGCTTAGTAAGTATAGCTATGGGAGTATTATATGAGGGTAATGGAAGGTACATTATTAGGGCTGGTGGCTTCGTTATTTGATGCAACCAGAGGTACATCCGCACTTAAAGTATATATGTGCAAGATGAAGAATTTGGTGAAGTGGAAAGGGAAATATTTAAAGGATATTTACTAAGTTTTTGCAGTGCAGAGTTGGACGTAAAACGGACAGCGATGATTGAAGTTTTCTCTGAGAAATCATAATGACTGAAAAGTGGAGAAAAGTAGATTGTGTAAAGCTTGAGGGCTCCCTAACGCAAGAAGTATCCTTTCATAGTTAGATTAATCATTGTGCAAGAGTTCTGATACTGGATAAACGCTGCTCAGATTTTGTGGGTGGGTGAATTTCTTCAAGGGTTGCAGGCCTTGTTTCTACTTGAACTGCGACAACGCAGTTGTAAACGGACCATTTTTTAGGACTCGAGGCACTGAATTTTGGTTGTGTAGAATACAGGGTGCCATGTATAAGTGGATAGTTTCAGTTACAGGCGTAACTGCCTCTGATAGGTCGGGAGTGAAGCACGTGTGCTGCCAGGGTTAATTAGCATGAAACTGGTGGAATTTCAGAGTTAGTTAAAGTGAAGAGCCAAAAGGAGGAGTTGTGTAGTTCACGAATGAGTGTTGGGTAGTCGCAATAAAGCAGTAATCAGACAACTCGATATATTCAGAGAGAGTTATAGTCTGGTAGAGTGTGGATTTAGAGGTGAAAAAGAGTGTTCGGAGTGTGTATGTTGGTCAACAATGTGTGTAGAGAATAAAACAAGCTGATGTAGAGAGTTGAGGATCACAAAATATTCCGTTTCTGCACCGGCGACATCAACACAGGATGACTTTGAGAGTCGCGAGAGTTGTGAGCATTGAATCACCAAGGATGATAACTTAAGAAATTGAGAGAGGGGTGAGTGAAATGCATGTCAGTGCGCAGAAGATATATTTGCAGAATTGTTGATAGTTGGGGGAGTTCAGAGGTTGGCAGAGGGAAGTGAGGGAGAGATTTTGACCAGAATAACTGGACGGTTTTGTTACTATAATGTCATTAAGAATGAAATGTTCGATTTTCTTACGCACCAAGTTTGACAGTCGTTAACTCTAATGTTTTATCCTGACAATTCTTTGTTTTACAACATTGAAGAGTTACATCACCACTTTTCGAAATGCAATTCATGGTGTCTGATTATATTTTTGTGAACCCATGGATAGATAAAGAATTCGTGCTGTTTATGAATACGAATTTCGTCATGGAACCAATGCATCCTAAACAGCTCGAAACATCAATGAGGTGTTTGGTGAAGATGTGGCGAATGAGCGCACTGTATGACGATGGTCTGAGAAGTTCCGGTCTGGTGACTTTACTCGCGAAAATCAGCCTCGTGGTAGACCTGAGACCAAGTTGGATAATGATGAGCTGGAAACTGTAGTGGAAGCAGATACATCTCAAATTACGTGTAAGTTAGCAGCAAGGTTTGATGTTTCGATTCCAACTGTACTGGACTATCTGAAACAAATCGGCAAGGTAAAGAAGCTAGACAAGTGAGTACCGCATGAGCTGAACGAGCATCAAATGATACGTCGTCTTGAAACTTGTTGTTCTTTGTTGTCACGGCATAAAAGCGAACCATTTTTGCATCGTATTGTTACGTGTGATGAAAAATGGATTCTTTTCAACAATAGCAAGCGCTCTGCACGGTGGTTGGATAGAGACGAAGTGCTAAAACATAACTAAAAAAAGGATATTCACTAAAAAAAGCTAATGGTGTCTGTTTGGTGGTCCAGCGCTGGTGTTATCCACTACAGCTTCATGAGACCTGGTAATACAATTACAGCGTATGTATATATCAACCAACTGGATGAAATGATAAGTGAACTTGCAATTAAACAACCAAGAATGGTCAATAGAGACAGGCCAATTCTCTTGCAAGACAATGCTTGACCACATATTGCACAAATAACGCTACTCAAGTTACAGGAACTGAACTTGGAAGTACTCTGTTGTTCATCATATTCACCAGACCTTGTACCAACTGACTATCACGTTTTCCAGGCATTAGACAAATTTTTGCAAGGAAAAACTTCAAATCTGAAGAAGATACAAAAACAGCCTTTCATGATTTCATCACCTCATGGTCTTTGCTGCCGGCATAAATAAACTACCAGTAAAATGGTAAAATTGTGTTGATAACTTAGGTGCATACTTTGATTAATTGCATCGGTTTTGTTGAGATAAAGAAAAATAAACTTTCAGTTCAAAATCGAACGTTTTATTCTTAATGACCTAGTATTTTCTAGGTGCTAGGGAGGAGTGGAATTTTAAAATGCGCAGATTCTACTTTCTGGAATGAAATTTGAGTTGGGAATATAGCCAAGATAGCAAAGATGATCTACAGGTACGGTTTTAGAAATTTGTGCCTCGGAGAAGAATAGGATATAGAGTTTTTGTGCTAACAAGATGTAGAGGTTCTAGATTGGAGCAAAACCCACGGGTGTTAGATTATAGAATGTTTTTAGTATTTTAGGGAGGCTACAAGATAATGGTGCATCGAAAGGCAGAACCTTCCGTCCAAATTCTTGTAGCAGAATAAATTTCGCTAAAGGCATATATGGGACAAGTAGTGGTGATAAACAGAGTGGCGTGATGCATTTACTACCCAGACAAAATTATAACAGGACTATATTATAAGAATAATGACCCAAATACAAAGAGTCAATAAACAGGTATATCGTGCCATTGCTTTACAACGATTGTTCCTTCATTTAGATTGTAATTCGAGGAAATTTCTGTATTGAGGATAAGGCAAGACTGAGCTGCCTACCTGATAACTGACTGACATTTGCATTGAAGTGGGTTCGTGGTCAAGACAGTTAAGCAACGTCAACATTATACAAGTGATGAATGCTTTGATAGGTGACAGTGTTGGGTTGAAATCCAGTAATAAGTATTATTAGATGGGAACGAGGGCATCCTTAGGCGTTCGCTTGATCTGCTAGAAATAGTAACCGTATTTCCTCAAATCACACCCATCGTCTTAAAACAAGAGGGAAGCATGGCGAATTTCAATCCTAACTATACAAAAAGGAATATACAGAAGGCTGGAAAACCTTTGATTATGGGTCTACTTAATTAGGATTGAGCTGGGGCTAAACAATAATAACAACTAGAAGAGTAGCTATATCCAACAGAGTTGGTCTCATTTAGAATCGGTTTGTTGATTAGACCCAGGTCAGCGTTAATCGAACAGACCTGGTCAAAAGCATTTCAGCATGATTATCCGAATTTCTTAAGATAGCTGGTAAAATTGGGATATTTGGCTACTATTTCTAGCAGTAAATGCTCTTTTTAAAATTGATATCGGGCTCGAAGTCACGGTATAGTTGGCATAAATAGTATTTGGTTGACAGCAATCTTCTATACAAAATTGAATATGTCAGTTTATTAATTAAAATGTTTAATCGTGTTCATGACAGTCGGCAGAAGTACGCAGTTGACCGCGTTTATAAAATATCGGACACCGGACCAAAGAAGTCGCCAATTTGTATCATGTCACCGCTAAAACCACCTGTCTTCAAAGCATTTATTACGAAATGGCTACAGCGCATCATGGCAAGCAGAAGCAAAATTATAATTAGCAAATAGATTCATTAATTTGAAAACAGTGCATTCACTTCTCTTTTCAGTGTAGAGTAGGCAACAAGAAGCCACTTTAGGTTATTAGTTAGTACGTTGATAAACTCACTATCCATTCTCTTCCTTGATTACTGTGCTAAGATGCACACTACACCGGATAAAATGAAGATAAACCAAAGATATTCGTTTCTTTTCTACTCTAGGTGCAAGGCTGAAATTTTGGGGGAGGGGGCCAGTCGATTAGATCGACATCAGTACGCAGCTGGTACGTAATTTATCGACCCCGAAAGGATGAAAGGCAAAGTCGACCTCGGCGGAATTTAAACTCAGACCAAAGATATTGCGCTTTGACTGAGTTTGACTCGTCCAACTCCGATCATCATTTAGAAACTGTAAGTGCACAGGAACACAATAGATTGGAACAAAAATTAAGACACAGCAACCTCTAAGACAAACCATGAGGTACGCAATATAGTTTTGTAGTATGCATGACATTATATTAAGTGTTTGACCAATTAATTAAGTGTAGGACCGCCGAGTGTGGTGGTGGACCCCTGATGGGCAGGATTCATGAATAGAGCTCCTAATGAGGATCAAAGGAGTGAAATCCCCGTCGAAGCATTATCGTATTTTTTGCAATATTTCAACTTTAAATACATTATTAAGAGTTACTTTAACGACTTCATTAATGTACAGTCGAGAAGACTCACAAGTAAACGAAATATACTTTGTTACTTTTCTAAAGCAACTGTTTTTATCATTTCCCCGAAGTAAGGCGGTGAGCTTGCAGAATCGTTACCGCACCAAAGAAAATGCTTAGCAGTATTTCTTAGCGGATCCTAAGGCGGCGAGCTGGCAGAAACGTTAGCACGCCGGGCGAAATGCTTTGCAGTATTTCGACTGGCGCTACGTTCTGAGTTCAAATTCTGCCGAGGTCGACTTTGCCTTTCATCCTTTCAGGGTCGATAAATTAAGTACCAGTTACGCACTGGGGTCGATATAATCGACTTAATCCGTTTGTCTGTCCTTGTTTGTCCCCTCTGTGTTTAGCCCCTTGTGGGTAGTAAAGAAATAAGTATTTCTTAGCGGATCCTTACGTTCTGAATTCTAATGCTGCCGAGGTCGACTTTGCCTCATTTCGGGGAAGGGGCAGGCGATAAAATAAGTAAAAAATGAGCAATTGGGGTTGATGTTATCGAAATATCCGTCCCCTCAAAATTTCCGGCTTTGTGCTAAAATTTGAAGCAGTTATTTCACTTAAGTCAATTCTCCTAGGAAGTTTTTTTTTCAATATAAAGTATGACCTGCTCATTCAGTCTCTTCTGTGTTATCGTGTATCTCAAGAAGGCTATGCTGAGCTTTAATTTCAGCAGATGCTACTATAACTAGCAACATTGCATATTCAGAATGCAATACATGCGCTTGGAAAAATCTAATGTAACTTGTACATCTTTATTGTGTTTAAAAGTTGATATGGCCTCCATATTTTCACCGAAATTTGATGCATGCATTATCTTAAATACGTCATTTCCTTTTGCATTGATCCTGTGAGGAGTTGTCTTTGCATTTATTCTTACGTATGCGAAGTCATGTTTCTCTTCTCATATGCTTCGATATTGTTACAAAACGTAAAACAATGTTAAAGGTATTTGCACCTTCAATCTGCTTTGACATTCTTGCAAAACAGCAAATCATTGGCAATAAAGAAGAGATGCCGTTTGGATTCAGATAGAGGCTTAGCAGACTTTCTCTTCTGGTTCAGCATCGCACTTAATAGCACTAAGTCCTATCTTTCTATTTTTATAGGGGTCGGAGTGCAATTTAGGTTTCTCAGAAGCTCGACCAGTCTTGTATCATTTAAATTTTTGATTGTTTGTCTGCCTCATAGATCCTTCAAGATCGTCCAAGAGCGACTCCAGATTTAAGACCATTACATTTATTGTCACATTTTTGTCTGTTGATTCGAATCATTTCTTCGATCTGTTTGGAAATCAACATCGATGAAATAAGAATGTGAAGGAAGGATGACACAAATTTGAGTGCAACATTGACTTAATTATTGTTGTTTTTTGTATGTTTCTTTAGCATAAGCCGTTTTGCTGCAAGAAGAGCAGCAAATTGTTCACACTTCGTATTTCTGTCCAAATGACACCTAAAAAAAGTGTGAAGCGACTCATCCAACTGCTTATTGAAAGTAGTTCAGCACTGAGGACAAAAAGAAAATAAATTGCGAAGTAAATATTTTTCTTTTTAACAAATGTAGTGAACAGTAAGTACATAATGGCTCGGACATGGGTAGACAGAATCACATATGGGGAATTAAACCACATGTCTGCTATAAATAGACAGCACAGCTGTAATGAACAAATAAGCTAACCAGATGCCGAGTATCTTTCTTAGTTTATTAGATTTTATTTGTACAAGCGAGAAGTAAATATATTCATTTTGGTTTTTATTCGAAACATTGAGAATCTTGAAAAGAAGTATTCTTTTAAAGAAGCTCGATATATTTCTCAGGTTGTTTTCTATTTATTGATAGCTTTATTTTATTTGAGCTTCTTTAAAAAAAAGACTTGTCAACTTTGTCAATGTTCAAAAAAAAAAAAATAAGAAAACACAGAGAAAAAGAAACTCAAACAAATTTTTTCCCCTTTGTTCGTAAAGAGAACATTTCAGAAAGTAGTTAATGGTCATTCTGAAAGTAATGGCTTGTACCTGCTGTTCCGCCTCCTGTAAGCACTTGGTTCAATTCGCATAGGAGAGGCAAATGTCTTTCTTTTTCTACCTAAGTGGTATATTTATCCGAAATATTTTTGTTATCTATTTATTAATAGCTTTATTTGCAGGCCCTGGTTGAACACACCTCTGTCTCATAGATATACTCAGTCAGGACATGACGCTACCCAATAGTAACAACATATATTCACTCTTTGTAAAATAAGAACATATATTCACTCTTCGTAAAAACTTGTTTTTGCTTAGTGGCAGGTCAAACCTGATCAAGCGGACTGATGACCAAAAGCGTGCAAGACGCGATTATCCTGTTTGGTTTTTGGTAATGCATTCTTTAGTTAAATTATAGTTCAGTCTTCTTTAGGTAGAAAGTATGTAGTCTGAGAGACTTGTTTTCGCTATTTCAAGCAGCTAAACAACTGCGTAGAAACTTCCTTACTGGCTCATCGGAAAATGAGATAAATTCATGGTAATGAGGAAAGGTGAGCTCTAACATTCCCAGAGTTATTTGAGGAAATGAGAAAAGTGTTGGAAGACTGTGATTGAAGGTGGAATGTAAGAAAAAATTAGGTGGAAAAGGAGATGACCATATATAAAATAAGTGATCAACGGTGTCTCACTTACAAAGCAAAGTTTAGAAAGAAATGACAGAATTAAATGAAGAAAAATATAATCGAAGCGGGAAAGAGGGAGGTAGAATGTTAAAAGAAGCTGTATGTATACGTACAACGACGCATGAAGGTGTTTATACATATACATACATACATACATACATACATACGCAACCAAGGAAGGGAGAATTAAAGAGCTTAAGAAACAAATGGTGATTATTAGTATGACATACAGCACTGATACAGGTATATACATAAATATATATACATGCACAAATACATATATATATATATATATATATATATATATATATATATATATGCATAAATACATGTAATGGTGCTTCAGTTTACACACACACATACACACACGTATATATGCATAGGTATAAACATACATACTCACACTCACACAGATACATTCACTAAAAAGACACACTTACACACTCTCACACACACACGTATATGTGCATAGATATAAATACCCTCCACAGATACGTGTACTTAAAAGGCACACATACACATACACATACAGGTGCACAAAGATACGTGCACACACGCAGATACACACACAAAGCAGTAGGCGGTTGAAAGAGGAAATGGTTAGGGAAAGGCCTGAGGAGAAAGTGGAGTAAACTGACAAAAATAAGGTGATTGAGTGAGTTGGAAATAATGAATCGATATACGATGCGTATAAAACAACGTAGAAACCAAGGTGTATACACCTAAGCACACGTCGGTACAAAAGAGGAAAGCCAAGCACTACGGATTAAAAGACTCTTCTTCTTCTTCTTCTTCTTCTTCTTCTTCTTCTTCTTCTTCTTCTTCTTCTTCTTCTTTTCTTCTTCTTCTTCTTCTTCTTCTTCTTCTTCTTCTTCTTCTTCTTCTTCTTTCTTCTTCTCTTCTTCTTCTTCTTCTTCTTCTTCTTTCCAGAGGTGAATTATCCAAACTCCCAAGTATTCCTCTAAACACATGACTATGATGCTCCCCACGACTTCTGTTCGTGATCGTCAGCCACAAGGGAAAATGCTCAACTGGTATTGAGCAGAATATTTGTTGTAGCCCATCTTTTATACCAAGACAAAACAGTTTAGATGAAAACACTTCCAATCAGTTAAGATGAGAAACCACGAGAACCACTACCTGGTACTGCATCAGGGTTATTATTATTATTATTATTATTATTATTATTATTATTATTATTATTATTATTATTATTATTATTATTAGTATTATTAAAAAGGCAGTGAGCTGGCAGAATCGTTAGAACGCCGGGCGAAGTGCTTAGCGGTATCTTGTATATCTTTACGTTCTGAGTTCAAATTCCGCCGAGGTCGACTTGGCCTTTCATCCTTTCGGGGTTGATAAATTAAGTACCAGTTGAGTACTGGGGTTAATTTAATCGACTAGTCCCTTCTCCATAAATTTCAGGCCTTGTGTCTATAGTAGAAAAGATTATTATTATAATTAAAAGCGATGATCTGGCATAATCGCTAACAAGGCGGAAAAAATGCTTAGCAGTATTTCGCCCGTCTTTACGTTCTGAGTTCAAATTACGCCTAGGTAGATTTTGTATTTCCTCCTTTCGCGATCGTGAAAGTAAGTACCAGCTGAACGTTGGGGTCGATGTAATCAACTTACCTCTTCCTTCCAAAAATCAAGCCTTGTGCCTATAATAGAAAGGATTATTATTATTATTATTATTATTATTATTATTATTATTATTATTATTATTATTAAGCGAGAGAGCAGCGCATGCCATCAAAGTGGCACGGGTACAAATATACGAAGTTCAATATACCAATCATGATTACTTGTCTGATAAGAGTACATCAGTTCTGTCTAAATGTGTTAATGCAGATTTTGTCCAATCTAAAAAAGGTGATGAAAAATGCCTTAGGAATGAGAACCCAATGTCGAAATTTCCCCAAGACACCTGATGAAGGCTGGAGGGTACATCAGCCGAAACGTTGTGTTAACAACAAACAAGATGAGGACAAATATCCGTCAATTGTAAATACTGTAAATAATGTACATAATTCCTCATCTCTTAAATATAAAACTGTTTCTTTCACAAATTTCTTTATCATCTTAATCTATGCCGTTTGAAACGCCATGGAGAGGTTTATTAGGGAAGGATATGAGTGAATATTTAAAAGTATTTGCAGCGCGTAAGATGTTTGTAAGCAATTCCAGAACAATAAAAACTGTTACTTTCACTGCAACATTTAAATTTCATTTGTGTCTAAATATTTTCGTTCTTTGAAACCGTGACAAAACTCTGACAAAAATTCGTGCATCTGTTTTGTCAGTGAACAAGTCTCGGTTTCAAATCGGCGAAAAAGTTGAGACTGAAATGAGATTTAAATGTTGCAATGAAACTAACGGTTTGTGTGTGTGTGTGTTCTTGAATGACTTACGACACCTTATATATGTACATATAAGTAATTATGTATGTATGTATGTATGTATGTATGTATGTATGTATGTATGTATGTATGTATGTATGTATGTATGTATGTATGTATGTATGTATGTATGCATGTGTATATATATAATAAAATACAAAATGGGACAAGAACGCAAAACATCTGGACAACTAGGTGATACAAAAGGGGACAACAAAACATCCAGATAGACGATACAAAAAAACACGGACGGGTCATTCGAAGCCTTTTATCTTCAGTCAAGAACCGGATCATCCTCGCAATTTCGGCTGATTAATCTGGAGATTGCTCCAATCTGGCCAGCCCCAAGGAAAAACTAAGCTAAGAGCATTAGATTCCTTGGAAAATAGCATCGAGTGTATACGAAACAAGGACGGAAAAACAGACGATGTTACACGAATATAAATACAAAAATACAATAAAAAACAGCAATAATAATAATAACAGGACATAACAACAGGCGTCTTTCGACTGGGGGCGAATTGAATTCAGCTGGCGTGTATGGAAATGAAGCCTTACGGCAGAGGGAAGAATGTCGATGAGGCAGTGACCACAGTCGAACGTAAAAGGGCTAGCAGTCGGCCAACGGTCACGTGAGAAGAAAAGAGAGAGAAAAAGAGGAACAAAGGAAGTAAGAAAGGCAAGGATGTTTTGTTGTCCCCTTTTGTATCACCTAGTTGTAGGGAGAGAGTTTCTCCCCACTCTCTCTCACATTTCTTTGCCTTTCTTATTCACTTTGCACTTCACTATATCCCTGTCTCTCTTTTTTTCTCGCCACTCCTTGATTCTTCCGTCTATCTACTTCTACACACACACACACACTCTCTCTCTCTCTCTCTCTCTCTCTCGCTCTCGCTCTCTCGCTCTCGCTCTCTCGCTCTCGCTCTCTCTCTTCTCTCCTCCTTAATTCCTTTGTTTCTCTTTTTCTGTCTCTTTTCTTCTCACGTGACCATGTTTCTAAGCAAGTATTGGATGAGTGTTATACTGGTTTCAAATTTTGGCACAAATCCTGCAATTTCTTGTTAGGGGTAAGTCGATTGCATTGGTCCCAGTACGTAGCTGGTACTTATTTACTCGACTCCGAAAGGCTGAAAGGCAAAGTCGACCTCGGCGGAATTTCAACGCAGAACGTAAAGGCGGACGAAATGCCGCTAAGCATTTTATCTGGCGCAGTAGTGATTCCGCCAGTTAACCACCTTAAATAAGTGTTATATTGATTCTTTGAAAAAATCCTTTCATACAGGGTCGTCTTAGCAACACTGACCCCAGGACAAATCAATGTATTAGGTTTTGTAATATTTATTGACAGTAACGCATAAATCTATGTATGCTCTGGCACACATAGATCAGAACTGGGTCCTAGTCGCGTGAGGCTCCCTGGCAATCGTCTAGTATACGCATGGCTTAAGACGGCACTGAATCCATAGATATTGGGTAAACTTGAAACCCGCATAAAATAATAACAATGCTGATAGCAAATTCCCCCTCGAGGGTCTCGTGTGTTCCATAGATCCGAGAGAGTGTTACCGTCAGGATGTTCTTGGCTAACGGTGATCCACAGTACCTAGGCCCGTCGCCAAGATATCAGCCCCATTATCCGACTATTCTGCAGAGGACCATACAACTCGCCCTGAAGAACCCTCAACCTGTTACGACACCGACCAGGAGAAACCAGACGAAAGCAGTAATAGTAAATTCAGTTAATTTTGTTGATTATCACTGAGTTCGCTTCAGTCCCAAAGCTAATAACTCATTTCTTCTCTTCAGTATATCTATTTGATATTACTATAAAGCAATGGAAAACGATACTACCGCCACCAGCAGTAGCCGCAATAGCAAAAAAAAAAAAAAAAAAAAAGATAGGAAAAAAGAAAAAGAGGGAAAGGTAGTGAGATCGGTGGGTGTATTTGTCAATGTAGAACGTGTCTAAGGCGCCTCTATTTGATTTTGCTAGCCTAAAGAATGAACTTATCCTGAAAAGTTAATTGAATTTTAACGACTTGTTGGACGGAAAATTGTGTGCCATTATGTCAAGTGTTAGAAAAAAATAACCCGAATTCTTATAAGATTGATTTCACTAAAACTTAGTTTTATGTTTTTCACATTTTTTCCCTTAACAATTCGGAGTAATAAAAAAAAAAGTCATGCTTTTTAATTAAATTTTCTGCGAAAGAAAGGTATGTATGTATGCATGCATGCATGCGTGCAAGCACGTATGTATGTATGTATGTATGTATGTATGTATGTATGTATGTATGTATGTATGTATGTGTATGCATGTAACTATTGATTTATATATATATTTAAATCTCTATATGTACACACACATACATATGTGTGTGTATATATATATATATAATATATATATATATATATATATATATATATATATATAAATATGACTGTTTATGCATGTACATATATATATATGATTGTATATATATGTATATACATACATATATATATATATATATATATATTTAAATCTCTATATATACACATACATATATATATGCATATGTATGTGTATATATGTCTGAATATATGTATAGATGTGTGTATGTGTATGTATGTGTGTGTATGCGTGTGTATGTTTATGTGCGTGTGTATAGTGTGATGTGTGTATATACGCGCATGTGTGTATGTTAGTGCATGTCTTTGTGTGTGTAATGTAGAACATTCATAAATGCATTACTCCAATATTCTTTTTATATCGAAATTAGTTCCAACTATTGACAGACGCCATTATAAAGGTAATTTTTCTTTGGGGAATGCATGCAAGAAAAAAAAGTGAAAAACTATTTTTTCTACTGAAGACATAAAGTAAATAATGTTATTGCCAAGAGAGAAACTAATGAAACGATTGCGTAAGATAATTGATCGAAACTTATCGATCCGTATATTTACTTTCTTCCTGTTTTTCGGTCATTCGTTTTTCTTTCATTATAGCCATTCTGCTGGATCTCCTCCGACCAAGTTATCTGTATATAGAAACGTGAATTTTCCGTGTGTCCGCTTTTTATTCAGTATCCAGAAAACGGACGTACATACAAAATTGTACGGTTAATACTTAGTAAGAAACCGATTGGTAATATTACATAACACTGTATATATTATAATTACACGTCTCACAGGGAAGGGTTGTATGATACTTATCTTGATGTGTAAACAGCAATGGGACATTTTTTAAAATTACGTAATCTTATCGAAACAATCTGACCATTTTGTCATTCAACTATTTTTCTTTCTCAGTTCCCAAGAAGAAGAGAAAGGATAAAAGAAGGGAAATGTGTAGGATACGAGAGAAAATCAAAGAGAAAGTGGATTAGAGAGATACAGAATAAGAGATACGTGTGAGAGAGAAATCGATTGAAAGTGTGTGAGAGAGAGAGTGGGGAGAGGAGTGGTAATTTTGATAATGAGAGAGTTACTGACACGTAGATAAACAGATAGAAAAAGAAGGAAAATATGCTTTCAATCTAGTAGTGTATTCTGGGACCATTGTTGGAGATTCTTGATCACCTAGAATTAATAACCAAATCACATCACTGTAGTTTTTGTATAGACAAAATGTTTATTATGTTACAACGCAGTTCATGTGGTAGCATGGCTATCAAATCTATAGATATATTCTATCATGAACATCATCTAGTCGAGCTTGCTCAGGCATTTTTAACCTGCACACTCAATCCAGCCCGGGCCTGCATAATGAGAGATCTTCGGGGAGGCATCCAGTGTCTCTGGTGAGTTGATCTACATCCATAGTTTTCGGACGACCTGCTCGAGTGCGACCATACTTCGGCATCCATAGCAGTAGGTCATTTGTCAGCTCTTGTTTAGTTCACCAGCAATTTCCCGCAAAGTGTAAGTACTTTTCCCTTATATTGGTGGAAACAGGCTAGGGATTTCCATCCAGCTGTTTCTTGGTGGGATAAGTCCTCCAAGATATGTTTAAAACCGCTCTTAGGATTTGGGTGTAAGTTCCATCTAGCTTGGATTCCAGTTGTTTTGGTAAGCGTTCAGGCTGTTGCTCCATATAAAAGGACTGACTCTCCTATTGCATGGAAAGATTCCTCTTAAGGTTATCCGACAGGGTTGATTTCCAGACGACATTCAGTTTGTTTAGAGCCGATCATGTTTTGACTGCCCGAGTTTCTACATCCTTTTTAGTTGAGACTATCTCAGACCCTAAATACGTGAAATCATCAACTGATGTTGGTGATGGATTCGCGTTGAGTGTGAGCAACAAATTTGGTTTTACTAGATGTAGTCCAACATCATGTGCAGCTAATTCTAGACAATGAAGTAATTGGATGGAGTTTGATATTGCGTCAGAGAGCAAGGCTAAATCATCAGCATAGTTTACATTGGTTATTTTTTGAGCAGGATGCCCGATCGATCTTCTTTTCGTGAGTGTGAAATCGAGGCTGTTTAGATTGTCAAGTGATGTCCTGAGGGCATAGGCCAGAGTGATCACAAAGGCGCCAATGTGTACCCCTGGAGTACTCCGGCTCTGATAACAGAGATACTTGTATCTCCATCTGGGTATCGTGCCATTCATTTGGTGTTGTTATAGAGCATCTGCTTATTTCATTTACTGCCAGTCAGGCTAGTGATGTCTAATTGTTTTCAGCAGTGTATTTGATTAGATTTATTATACTTTGGATGTAGTTTTGTTGTTGTAATTGATATAAGTCGAATAGTTCTTTCTGTTGCTTTTTGAAATTAGTTTCATTTGAGGTGATTAGATGTATAATTTCAGCTTGAGTCTCTTCTTTGAGGTTGTTTATCTGGTTTTTTATCTCTTGGTCATCCCAGGGGAGATGTTTATTAGTCTTTTGATTTTATGGGTATGATCTCTTTTGCAATTTATGTGTGGGACGCTATAAAATAATTGTATGCTGTGTTGGAGGAGTTTTCTTCATTTTCATTTGTTGTATGGTGTATTGATTGCGGATTTCTCTGTTGTTGATTAAAACTGATCAGTAATATGCGGGCCTAGAAGCTAATTTGGTTTTCCTAGCTCTGAGGCTAAGGCGAAATTTTGATGTGATAGTTTTGTAGTCGTTGTTTATTAACTTGTAATCTAGTTGGGCATTTCCCTCCGCTACAAATTTGTAGCGGAGGGAATATAGTTAATTAAATTGGATCCAGCATAATTACTAGTTTTATAGAGCAATTGGTGAGATAAGAGAAAGTCTGCACCGGTCAGATTTTGAATAAGAATGTAAGATGATGTAAAAGAACACTGCAAGATTCTTAATCCGGTCTAGAAAAAAGTTATTTCTCTAATTCCGTCGGTGGTTGAGAGCCTAAAAGTATCGATTTTTAGGCCACAGTTCACAAACTTTGTTCATGATGCATTAAATCGATTTAATGAACTTGATTGTAATTATTAATCGATTCTGAATGATTAAAAGGCAAGTTGACCTCGTAGAATTATGTAATACAATACAGAGAGATATTTACTTCAATAACACCACGCTTTTTGCAAATATAAAATTATGTATGGCAAATATTTCATAACTGCACAAGAAAGAATGAAAAAGAGTTGAGTCTATGGAAAAATTTAAAATATCTTATAAGGCGTTGGGCGACGATATAAGTTTTCAATATTAATTATAATTAACATATATGTAGATTATATCGTCAGCAGAAAATGTCCGTCGGGAATTTTCGTATTTTTATTTCAAAATATATTTGTTTTTAAGATGTATTTTTAAAACTAATTCAAAAAAGACGGAGATGGAGTAAACGAAAGGCTTTAGCGGCCATCTTAGGCTAGAGAGACTGAAGTAGTCAATGTTTTGTAGACCATCGAGTGCAGGGGGAAAAAAGTGAGTATTTCAAAGGGTTACAATCCGGGAAGGAAGGTTTGCGAAATGAAAATATAGTGAAAAGACGACGAAAGGAAGAACGATAGAAGAGCTTGATAGATTCGAGAAACTGAGACTGATAACTAATGGGAGAAGTGGTGAACAGAGGAGACAGCATGTTTGTGAACCAATGATTATAGAGAACTCAGATATATGAAAACTACTCTAATGTTGGGGATACTCGAGCATTGTTGGACGAAAGTGCTAAAATATTCTTTTGATTCAGCAGATGAATCCTACGTTTTGGGGGCAAATTATACATGTCCTTCCTCCTCAGCACCATTAGATTGCCGAACGAACACCGATGGCTCCTTTGAGCAGCTCTTATGTCCTTGCCATAGAATTTTCGTGGAAAACTATAAAGGTGATTCTCCGTTACATTCATTTCAGTTATTTCACACGAGAAACCATCGTATTAGCTAAAACAGATGCATTTACCCAGCTTACTTCGGTATTCACAAAGTAAAGAGATGAATACGCCAAGGTTCTCATAATTTTTTCAGTCTACCGTCTTGGGCTGGTACTTTATATTATCGATACCGAAATCATGAAAAAGAAAGTTGATCTCGGCCGGTTTTAAAATTACAACGTAAAGAATCGGAACAAATAGTGCAAGATATTCTGCTTGACACGCAAAAAATTATGCAGACCACCGCCATGTTATTTTGTTTGTAAGTATGAGAACGTATGTATATACATATACATATATGTATATGTATATATCTATCTATCTATCTATCTATCTATCTATCTATCTATCTATCTATCTATCTATCTATCTATCTATCTATCTATCTATCTATCTATCTATCTATCTATCTATCTATCTATCTATCTATCTATCTATCTATCTATCTATCTATCTATCTATATATATATATACAGTAAAAGCAATTAAGATTCAAGTCAGTTCTAATGAATTCACTTGAATGCGGTACTTAACTTAGATGCACCAGAAAACTATATGGTATTAACCATACAATAATGTGGGGTGATTATAAACGAGAAAAAAAACAACAAGAATGGATTAGTTTTTTAGTA
>NC_042997.1:67810049-67812549 GCF_006345805.1 Octopus sinensis
GGAGGGCGTGACACAGGAATAGAACTACTATTTAAGAGAAATTTTACTGTGCGTATGCAGTGTGGAGCTAGAAGCAAAACTGTGAAATTAAATTTCATTTTTTTTCCAGTAATGATGTTAAATATCTTTAAAAAAAAAATTGGTATTTTCTATAAGTCACATTGCGTCAATAAACTTGACATATTTCAGCAAAAGATAATTTGAAATGTGACATTCCTCAACAAAAAGATAGGTTGGTATATAAAAGTTCTTTTTCCAGTTAAGAGTAATTAAATTTTGAGTGGATGTATCTGATTCCCGCAGTTAATTTGTTAAGTAGCAGGAATACCACAAACATAGACATCTTGTTTGAGGTGTAAAAATTTTGTAAATCTACTGGAGTCTTCATTGAGATCTCGACTGCAATTTGAAAGTTTGGGGAATATGAGAAAGAAAGAGGGAAAGAGAGAGAGAGGGATGTATACATATGTATGTATGTATGTATGTATGTATGTATGTATGTATGTATGTATGTATGTATGTATGTATATATATATATATATGTATATATGTATATATGTATATATATTATATATATATATATATATATATATATATATATAGATATATATATATATATATATATATATATATATATATATATATAGTAGAAATATGTTACGAAAAGAAAATATAAAATACACGTAGCAATGTAAGGGTAAAATATGAAAAATCAACGAAAATGCACATTGCAAATAAAAAAAGGCTATTTATAACAGGTAGGGACAAATATATACATTTAGATTGACTGAGGTAATAATACGAGTCATAAAAGTCATTATTATGAGATGATTATAAGATGATAATAAAGTGAGAGAACAAAACGGACCATGGTTAACGCGAAGCTATTCATCGTTTACGATTCATCAAAGCGATGAATAGCTTCGCGTAAACCACGGTCCGTTTTGTTCTCTCACTTTATTATCATCTTATAATCATCTCATAATAATGACTTTTATGACTCGTATTATTACCTCAGTCAATCTAAATGTATATATTTGTCACTACCTGTCATAAATAACCTTTTTTTTTATTTGCAATGTGCATTTTCGTTGATTTTTCATATTTTACCCTTACATTGCTACGTGTATTTTATATTTTCTTTTCGTAACATATTTCTACTATATATATATATATATATATATATATATTAAGGTATGTAGAAAAATACAACATGGACAAGAACGTATAACTCATAGAAGACGATACAATAAACATGGACAGGACATTCGAACCCCTCAGTCTTCAGTCAAGAACCGGATCATCGTAGTAATTTCGGCTGATTAATCTTGAGATTACTAGATCACGGCCAGCCCTCCAAGAAAAACTAAGCTGGAAGCGTAGATTTCCTGGAAGAAGGAAAGAATGCATACGAACACCAGGACAGCAAAAGGGACAGATATAGAAAAAACAAAAAACAATAATGGAATACAGAAACATGAAATACAGAAGCATTAACGGTGAGAACAACAAGTGTCTTACGACTGATAACAAGCAAACAAATTTTTTCTCTGGCGCATTGGAAAAAGCCTTTATAGCGGCGGACGAAGAACAACGATGTTAACACGACGAGGGTCAGGAGCTGAAAGGCAGATTTCGGCCAACAGTCACGTGACAGAGAAGAGAGAGAGAGAAAAGGGGGACAAAACGCAACAAAGAGAGAGAAGAGAGAGAAAGAAGGAATCAGAGAGGAGAAGGGATGGGTGTCGAAGAATGACCTGTGAGTGCAGAGCGAGACAAAGAAATAGGAGGGTAGTGGAAGACTAGACCAAAGGATCAGAGGAAAGAGAAGATGAATAGAGAGAAAGTAAAAATGAGAGAGAGAGAGAGACAAACAGAGAGTCGTACCAATTATTAAGATATGTGTGTTCACATTAATGATAAAGGGGGTACGGGGCGCCTGGAATATATGTTAAGGTATGTAGAAAAATACAACATGGACAAGAACGTATAACTCATAGAAGACGATACAATAAACATGGACAGGACATTCGAACCCCTCAGTCTTCAGTCAAGAACCGGATCATCGTAGTAATTTCGGCTGATTAATCTTGAGATTACTAGATCACGGCCAGCCCTCCAAGAAAAACTAAGCTGGAAGCGTAGATTTCCTGGAAGAAGGAAAGAATGCATACGAACACCAGGACAGCAAAAGGACAGATATAGAAAAAACAAAAAACAATAATGGAATACAGAAACATGAAATACAGAAGCATTAACGGTGAGAACAACAAGTGTCTTACGACTGATAACAAGCAAACAAATTTTTTCTCTGGCGCATTGGAAAAAGCCTTTATAGCGGCGGACGAAGAACAACGATGTTAATATATATATATATATATATATAGAGAGAGAGAGAGATGAGAAAGAGCGCGTGGACTGCATCACAGGATTTCATGACACTCCCTGATGGTAGTTTTGGTCATATTTCTCTTGCAATAAAAATCTAAAGTAGGGTTTG
>NC_042997.1:67815049-67840049 GCF_006345805.1 Octopus sinensis
CTCACATCCTTGACTAAGCTGTCTCGTTCAAGACGAGACGGATGGGAGGGGAAGCGGCTGCAAAAGAACTCGGCTGGTCCTCATTCAGCTGAGTAGGGTGGAACAATGAGAAATGTAGTTTCTAGGACACAACGCGTCCTCCGAAACCAGGCATCGGACCCGCTACCTTAAGATCATGAGTTCAATACCCTTATCACAGCGAAAGCGGGTATGCATATAATAGATGCAGGAATGGCTGTGTGGTAAGAGGTTTGCTTCCAATCACATGCTTCTGGGTTCAGTCCCACTGCATGGCACCTTGGGCAAGTGTCTTCTACTATAACCTCGGGCCGACCAAAGCCTTGTGAGATTTGTTAGGCGGAAACTTAAAGAAACCTGTCAGACACATACACACACACACACACACACACACACACACACACACACATATATATATATATATATACGAAAATTTAAAAAGACCCGTCATATATATATATATATATATATATAAGGGCACACGCACGTATGTTTGACCCCCTACCCTCGCTTGACAACCGCTGTTGGTGAATTTACGTCCTTGTAACTTAGCGGTTCGACAAAAGAAAACCGATAGAATAAGTACGAGGATTAAAGGAAAAAATGTATTGGAGTAGATTCATTCAACTAAATTTCTTCAAGGTGGTGCCGCAGCACGGCCGCAGTCTAAGAACTGAAACAAGTAAAATATAAAATATAAAACAATATTTATTGTGTAAAATCCTCTTCAAACACCAACTGATAAGATAAAAATCCTTTTCAGACACCAAATGGTAATATGTATGTACTACTTTGATTTTTGTAAGCAAAACCTACAAATAATCACTAATTCATTGGAGCAGAACTGTTGTGTTTAACTACCAAATATGTTGAACTTTTTTACGATTTATAATAAACATGCTTCAAATATATTTTATAGTCGTGTGAGTATACGATTATTTCCAATGGGTGAAGAATATCTAAAATTGCCTGGAAGCTACTACTCCCTCTCTGTCGTTACCATAGTTACCATAACTACTACTACTACTACTACTACTACTACTACTACTACTACTACTACTACTACTACTACTACTACTACTACTTTATGATGGATGTTACTGTTGCTGCTGCTGATGGGGAGAAAAGTTACGCGATTGAGATAATATAAAAGCCTCTGTAACAAATAACAGAAGCTTAAAAATCGATTATTATTATATTATTATTATTATTATTATTATTATTATTTTGATTGTTTTTTTCCATATGTTTACGAATTTAATCACCTTAGAGGAGATTAAAGATTTTAATGGAAAAATTGCAGATACGTAATTGTAGAAGATATTTCTCTATTCCACTTCCTCTCTATCTCATTCGAATATCACTCGCTATTATTTTGAAATCAGCAGCAATGAATAGTCGAATGAATGTGCCAAACAAAAACTGAAAACTGACATAAAAAAAAAGAAAAATGGGGAAAGAGAAGAAAAATAATGGATTATAAAAGAAAAATTAACACAGATAAATGAATAACCGTCAAAAGATAGTTGAATAAAAACAACTATCAGAAAAATTAAATCATTTTTTTTAATGCGCTGATAGTTTGGAAAATGCGGATAATTCACTACGTATTTGTTATGTCAGGTAATCATATTATCGATTAGTAAGCGATTACAACAGGCAACTGTGCTGACAAAAGAAAAATAAAATGAACCAGAAAATTGAAATAAAAAAATTCGAATGGTGATGTCCCCTGAAACCATTAAATCGAAAGCGAATCACTGATGCAAATGCATTAAAAAATACTAATATAAATAATTTAACGAAATAACTATGTCTTTCAGAACAAGGTTTTAATTAAATGTATGAAAATAAAGGTTATTTTATCATTATTATGAATACAGTAATACCTCTAGAATATTTTCCTAAATAGATTCTTCACCAAGCATTATACAGTCTCATTTTTAAGACTGCCTAAGTAGATATAAGAGCTTGATAGGCTAATTTGAACAGAGATATGAATACAAATGGGAATGTTAGACATAACCAAATGAACTGAAATATCCAGAGACGCGCTGTCGCACGCTCCAAACACTTAATGACTTTTAGATAACCTCACATAATATAATGTTACACATCTTGATTTAATGTTATGATAAAATAAGAAAACAAGTTTAATTAAGATCTAATGTTATCACAAAATAACGAAACAGGTTAAATTAATCAATTTTAATTACAATTACACAAGCATACTCTCTATTAATTCAGTTGAAAAAACAGCGATGAGAAATAGAAGTAAGAGGTTATGCCTGGAAAGAGAGTCCAGATTAGAATATCTTGTCCAGTATACTTCTCTTTGCTTTGCTATTGTGCTCTCTGTGTCATTTTCCGTAAACCGGTTCATTATTTCCGTAAGCTTGGTGATTGATAATTCAGAAGTATTCTTTCTGGTATTACGGGCTCCATTGTAGGGTTTTCCCGTACATTTTGGACGCAATGCCGTACTAACTGCTGCAAGTCTTGAATAGATAAATTCTTACTATGAGACTGCGTTAACTCCTCTAAATCTTCCGCATTGACCTGTAGCATTCTCTCTTTATGGGTCAACTCAAAGACATCATTGGTGACTGCTAATGCTATTGCTTTATAACATTCCAGGAAATCACTACATACTTCTGGTCATAGCTTCTTCCAAACTTCGTGCATGGATTTCTCGGTTACATCCTCCCAGACTACATTGATATTATTTATGATCTTACTGATACGGTAGTTTTCCCAAAGGTCTCTGTTCAATTAATTTTTATGTCTCTTAAGAAACTTATTTGAGTACCTTTCCACTATCGGATAAACATGTGAGAATTTCTATTGCTACTTAGGCCTTTTTTTGATTTTCAAATTACAAGCAGATGTGTTTCTAATATTCTCCTCAATGAACGTAGTACTTTTAGAAGATATTAGACCATTGATATCAGCTTCGAAGACACCGTTAGCATTACCACTAAATAGCAGTTTTGAACCTAGTGGCGTTGTTTTTCTCAGGATAAGGAAACAATAATACCTTTTTCATTGAATACTAATTGGATGTAGATGGGAAATTGTTGCCATACTCGATTCTTAGGAGCACAGAAAATGATTTTGGCTGCCTGGATGTCTGCACTTGTAGCGTCTAAGATATAGATGCTTTATCAGTTATACTACCGTTTGAATCTATCATGAGCCAATCTCTACTCGTTGAAAATGCTTCTAAATCCTTTTCTTATGTTTAAATGTTTGAAAATGTAACTTGCTTTTTCCCTTATAATAAGTTGGCTTAATTGCAGGTTCCATTTGCTGATGTGTCACGAGATTAAATCGAGATGAACGTCAGCGAAAAAAAAAAAAAAAAATCGTGATTTCTACGTTTGTTAATAGTAAACTAAGATACATCTTTTCAGTTTTTCTATTTAATGTGTTTTATGTCTTGAAAGTAACTGCATCTCCGTAGGTATGAACGATGCGTATCCATTGAACTGCTATCCATTGAATAAGTGTGAAAGTGGCTGAATATTCCACATTACACATGTGCTCTGAACATATTCCTGAGGCAGGATCAGCGTGACATAATGTGTGACAAGGCCGGACCCTTGAATTACATGTACAATTCATCCAACGGACTTTTACATGGCTTCTGCTTTCCATATTTCATCCACAAGGCTGGAGTCAACACAAAGCTATAGAAAATGATATTTGCGCAAGCAGTGGAATCGAACGCGGGATCGTTCGATTGCGAAGTGAACTTCTTTACCATTCAACCATACTGCAATCAAATTCACTCCTCATCGCATTCTATTCTTAATCAATTCTAATTAATTAAAATTCTGTGAGGTACTTCCATTGCCTTTCTTGACCAGGATTAATAATTGTATGAAAAATTCGGATGTATGTGGGAGTGTGCACAAGAGTGAATCCTAGATTCTTAATTGTTAGTAAACTATCATTATAGTAATAGTATGGTGCTAACCCACTAATTAAGATAATGATTAATTTTTACCATGAGTTTAGTTTTAGTTAATTAAAATTTCTTGGTTCAGTACATTAAATATGTTAACGCATATTTTACTAAACATGTTGACGCCCACTTTGCTAATTGTCAGTGAATTTCCGGTTAAACCTGGCGACTTGCTCCAATTACTGTAACGTTAAGCAGAGTAACAACAAATCTTTTCCTGTGTATGGCTGCAATGTGTGACAGAAATTTTCCCAGAACTGCTGGTTCATAATGTTTCCGAAACTTACATGAACTAAGTTAAGTATAAAAAAAAAGAGCCTGTGCATGTAAATTGTGATTTTAAATAATGTGGCATCGGCAATTCGAAAGCGTTCACTCGATCGTAGTGCAATGATACCAAGTAGACAAAACTGAATCATAAAATGTGTCCAACATGAACCGGTACTAATGCGTTCTCGAAATATGTATTGTTGTTGCTGTAATTGTTTAGTCTGTGCTTTAACTCTGATCCAAAAAATAAATTAAGTACCAGTTGCGTACTGGGGTGGATCTAATCGACTGCGATTTTAAATAATGTGGCATCGGCAATTCGAAAGCGTTCACTCGATCGTAGTGCAATGATACCAAGTAGACAAAACTGAATCATAAAATGTGTCCAACATGAACCGGTACTAATGCGTTCTCGAAATATGTATTGTTGTTGCTGTAATTGTTTAGTCTGTGCTTTAACTCTGATCCAAAAAATAAATTAAGTACCAGTTGCGTACTGGGGTGGATCTAATCGACTGCGATTTTAAATAATGTGGCATCGGCAATTCGAAAGCGTTCACTCGATCGTAGTGCAATGATGCCAAGTAGACAAAACTGAATCATAAAATGTGTCCAACATGAACCGGTACTAATGCGTTCTCGAAATATGTATTGTTGTTGCTGTAATTGTTTAGTCTGTGCTTTAACTCTGATCCAAAAAATAAATTAAGTACCAGTTGCGTACTGGGGTGGATCTAATCGACTGCCCCCCCCCGCCACCTTCCCCAAAATTTGGGGCCTTGTGCCTTGAGTAGAAAAGAATATTTAAGATGATATATAAGGCCCTAGCTGGTAGAATCGTTAGCACGTCGGCTAAAATGCTTAGCGGCATTTCGTCCGTCTTTACGTTCTGGGTTAAAATTCCGTCGAGGTTGACTTTTCCTTTCTTCCTTTCGAAGTCGATAAAGTAAGCACCAGGAAGTTAGCTCCCCCCCCAGTTAGCTGGCCTTGTGCCAAAACTTGAATATTGTACTAAAACAATATTTAAGACAGTATATGTTCAGTATATTATTTGGCTGTTACTTCTGGCAGTAAGAGCAACTGCCATAATATCTTCTTCGTTAGCTCGAACTAAAGACAGAGCCTCTACGCTGTCGTTGATCTGTTAGAAATAGCAGCCAAATCTCTTTCAAATCAATCACCACTGTATTTTTAAAAAGATGTTGAACATGGCTGTATGGTTAGAAGTTTATTTCCCTATCACGTGGTTTTAGGCTCAGTCCCACTGTGTAGAACCTTAAGTGGCTGTCTTCTATTCTAGCCCCGAGTAGACCAAAGCTTTATAAATGGATCTGCTAGAAAGAAATTGAAACAAGCCCTCTCTGTAAAAAAAAATCGCTCACACACAAATATGTATGTATACGTGTCTGTATCTGTCATCCTACCGCTTGACAACCGGCGTTGCTAACCGAGAGAATAAACAGCAGACAATGTTCAAGGGAAAACAATGGATTTGAAACCTCATCCGTTATCCATTTAGACAGGAGCTAACGGACTTTCCACTGCACGATTGCTCGACTAACTGGAAATAATAGCCAAATCGCCTACAGATAATAGTGAGAAGAAGCAAGGACACATTTGATGATGTAATCCGAGTTAGACTGCTTATGGAAAACAAAAAAGAATGGATGGTCACACTTGGACTGCCTTTTTATCAGAGATCTATTTGATGATAATTGATCTCAGAGAGATTGCATCAGTTAAAAATTCACATTGCATCACTTATCGTATCAGTTAAAAATTCACATTATCGCATCAGTTAAAAATTCACATTGAATCACTACATTTGTTTCGGTACGAAATAAACATAATTCTGTATTTAATATCGTAGTCCTAGTTTCTGAGTTCAAACGATGCTAGAATCGTATGGAGCCAGAAGCTTCTTCTCCATTTTTCATGTTCAATAAAATACGTAGCATTCATAGATCGAAATCGATTCAATCGACTTGTACTTCTCCATTACTTTGTTACATATATCTTTTTAACATAATATGTCTTGGAGAAGATCTGCTCCACACACACACCACACACACACACATCAGAATGGAACAAGCAAAAGAATATATAATATATATATATATATAATATATATATAATATATATATATATATACATACATACATACATATATACATACATACATATATATATATAATATATATATATAAACATATATATATACATACATATATATGTATAATATATATATATATATATATATATTATATATATATATATATATATATTATATATATATATATACACATATACGTATATATAACGCACACATACGCAATATACTCACAACCATACATATGTGTATGTATATATATATATATATATATATATATATATATATATATATATATATATATATATATATTACGCACACACATGATATATACATGCACAATATTCCAAGAAAAGTAATAAATTAGAAAACCACAGGCCAAAATTCAATTCTATAGTTCTTTTCGTTTGCCAACCAAACATATGGTCGATTCTGCAAGCAGAGACTGCAAGAGAACAGCAATAGCGATCAATGTAAATTGCAAAGCTTATATATATTCACACACACACACACACACACACACACCACACACACACACACACACACACACATACACACATTAATTTCGTCTCCCTAGAAACGGTAAGTATAGAAACGCTTCCCATACCATTCTAATGAGATGCAATTATATTTTTAAACGTTCTTCCGTCGGTATGGTTTAACACATGTGCATACACGTTCACACATACAGACACCAATACACGCTCAAGTACAACCATTAAACGTATACATATATAACTACACATGTGTGTACATATTCAAGTATGAAAACATATATATGACTGAATACGTGTATTTCTCCTGCTCTATAGCAGTATGCTATAAAAGTTTTCTTCCCTTATCTTTTGAACAAAAATTTCTCTCTCTCCCACATTAAAATATATACTATATACGTTTTTGGTGGGTTTATTATGTATGGGAGATATTATCACAAAAATTACACAAAAACATTCACAAACACATTTAGGAGTACTATGTATATATTCCATGTGAGTATGTGTATGAGTGTGTATGCGTGCTTATGTATAGACATATATGTATCTCTCTACCTCTCTCTCTATCTATATACATATATACAAATTTACACATATGTGGACATATGTATGTACATATGAATATATATATGTGTGTGTGCGTATATATTACACACATATATATATATATATAAATTGTATATGTGAGAGATACAGAGAGAGAGAGAGAGAGAGAGAGAGAGAGAGAGAGAGATACAGAGAGAGAGAGAGAGAATATTGTTACACGTAGAAATCCACATTACATACAAATTTTGAAGCGTGCATGCACACACATACACACGCACAAGCACACACAAGCATACACACATGCACACACAAATACACACACACACACACAAGTACACACACATGCACACACACACGTGCACACATACATATGTACAAACGCAATACATTCTCAGGTGTGTGTGATTATGTGTATTTCTCGTAGAGAGATCACTGATATATTGCATAAGTTGCTGTTTGTTCCGGTGCGTGCGTGCGTGTGTGTAGGCTTCAAAATATGTATGGTTATGTGGATTTTTACACGTGTCTATAATTTCTCTCTCTCTCTCTCACACACACACGCACACATATATATCATTGACAATTCATACCGGAGATTCCGTGAGATATATTTTAAAACTAAAACTATATGAGTGTGTTGTGTGTGTGTGTGTTTTTGCATATATATATATATATTATATATATATATATATATATATATATATATATATAGTATATATATATATATATATATGCGCGTGTTATTATATATATATGCGCTGTATCTATATATATATACACACACATACACATGTGTGCATATGTCTACATATATCTCATGTATACACATATGTATATACCAATGTATATTTAACCTTACACACATACACACACACGCACACACACACACATATATACTCATACATAGAAGCACACCTATATAATACTACTCTTAAATGTGGATTTATAAATGTTTATGGGCAATGTTTGTGATAGTATCTCCCATACACAAACACTCATTCTCACATATATTCACATGTACATAAATATGATTTTAAACATTTAATTTTTTCTGGCAAGCTAGTTAAAGCACACGTTGAGACCACATGCTGATGAAATCAGTCGAACATGTATGTACATAATACTTACACATATGAGTACATGCGTGTGTGTGTGTGTGTGTGTGTGTGTGTTTGAGTGTGTTTATATATCTAAATATTCTTGGCATCTACATCAACGCATGCAGACATTGCAGACATTGTAATTTATCTATCTCATCGCTCTCCCCGAATTTACAATGTACTTGTGAGTTCTAGATTGTATAGCTGCTAATATCAAAAGCATACGAAAACATACAAAATATATACATACAAACACAAAAACACGCGTACACAAGCACATATAAACTCATTATAATCTCTTCGCATATGACTAGATTCATATATATATATATTAATATATATATATAATATATATGCGCGTGTATATATTATATATGCGCGTGTATATATATATATATACACACCCATACACATGTGTGCATATGTCTACATATATCTCATGTATACACATATGTATATACACATGTTATTTTAACCTTACACACATACACACACACGCACACACACACACATATATACTCATACATAGAAGCACACCTATATAATACTACTCTTAAATGTGGATTTATAAATGTTTATGGGCAATGTTTGTGATAGTATCTCCCATACACAAACACTCATTCTCACATATATTCACATGTACATAAATATGATTTTAAACATTTAATTTTTTCTGGCAAGCTAGTTAAAGCACACGTGAGACCACATGCTGATTGAATCAGTCGAACATGTATGTACATAATACTTACACATATGAGTACATGCGTGTGTGTGTTGTGTGTGTGTGTGTGTGTGTGTTTGAGTGTGTTTATATATCTAAAAATTCTTGGCATCTACATCAACGCATGCAGACATTGCAGACATTGTAATTTATCTATCTCATCGCTCTCCCCGAATTTACAATGTACTTGTGAGTTCTAGATTGTATAGCTGCTAATATCAAAAGCATACGAAAACATACAAAATATATACATACAAACACAAAAACACGCGTACACAAGCACATATAAACTCATATAATCTTTTCGCATATGACTAGATTCATATATATATTATATATATATATATATATATATATATATATATATATATATATATACATACATATATACAGACAGACATATGAGTGCTAACATACTATCTTAAAGACAGACGTCTCACTAAATAAATCTGTAAATCTATTTATTAAAATGGATTTATTCCCATTCTGAGATTTAGTTTCGTTAGGTAATCGATAGTAAAGACTGCAATCAAATATTTACGTAAGCTTTATACAGGCAATATCATTTGCCAATAAACAACTCTCCCTCAGTGCCTTCATATTTTATTTCTTCACTCTTTTTCTTTCGCTCTTTCTATTCCCCTCCTTCGTTTGCTTACTCTCATGTTATATCAATCTAACATACATTTGATATCGCTATTTTCGATTCGCTTCTCTCTGATTTTCTGCCTCTCTTTCATAACTTTCCTCAATCCTTATTGATGCTATTATGCTGTCTCCGTTCTTATACCATAGACACAAACAAACACACAGACACAGACACACACACACACATGTATCTGTGTATGTACATGTATATATATATATATATATTATATATATATATATATATATATATATATAATATATAAACAATTTTGTGAACTAAACAAACTTTTAAATCACTTTAAGTTTTTCTGACATATTTGACCACCAAAGAAGGCCATTTTCACTGCGATTTGCCGCGGAGAAAATTCTCGCTTTTGGCAATAAATGTCAAAACACCACCAGTTATCTTGGGGCGTAATCTGGTAGACAGATAAATGTATTTCTAGCTATCTGGTGATCATTAGTCCCGAAAGCTACCCAACACAGACAGCCTTGGGATGACTTTGGAAACTATAGATTCCTTTACAGAAAATCTGTACAAATCATTCACAAACCCGTGCGATCCGCCGCCAGGCTAGAATGGATTATCTATTATGCACGCTAAGCACTGTTGTGAACTCAACAAACTTTTAAATTAGTTCAAATATATTTCTGACATATTTGACATGGAAAAAGCCATTTTGACTGGGGTTTGTCACAGATAAAATTCTCGCTTTACGCAGATGTTTTGACACATATTGTCTAAAGATATATCTTCGGTCTTCGAAATTATAAAAAAAAAATACATGTTCATTATGAACTTCCGGTAATGGATGCGCAATGATATTCCCGAACCACTTTTATACTGTCTCCGGCCGGAGTGAAGTGTTCATGACCGGTCATACTATGCGTATGCACAAACACAAGTAACCTCTCATTTGAATTTTTACGTAGTAAACATTGCATGTTCGAATGTCTCTACAACTTCATGTAGTATTTGTGAGTGATATACGGCATTCATAAATTTTCATTGCTTTTTCTTACACATTTATTATCGGTAGTAGAATTAACTTATTACAATTTCTGTTTCATTATCTTTGTCCAGTTCATATTCTCCATTTATTCATTATTGATTTTTAATATTAAATGCACGTTCTGTTAATAACAGCTTTGCAATATTTCATCTTATTGCTGTTTCCTTTGCATTTTACATTTTCAACTATTGAATGTTTTGCCGGCGTTCTATCAAGAATTAATATTTCATTACTTTACCAATAGTAAATATACTTTTAGTATTTTTCTTTTCAACATAAGTAATACTAAAGTTATTGTGCGTTTAGATATCTACACATCGGCTTGCTTTGCTTCACTTTCATTTTTGCTATGTACCAATATTTGGTTATATAACTGCATGTTATATATAAAGAAACAATACACTCCTTTCGTTTGGTTCGCATAAAAAGGGAGACAATAATGTGAATGAAATGGGCTTAACTTTTCCCTACGCAAAAACGTAGATGGGATAATGGTATTTACGATGATACTGTGTTTAGCAACGAATAATATATATAAAATTATTAGCAGTATTTAGACAGCAATTTTTCATTGCTTTATAATACATGTTCTTTTAACATAATTGCATTTCATCCTATAGCTCTATTTCCTAGTGTTGACGTTCAAGCTTCCTTCATGTTGCGTGTCTGACTGCGTTCTTCCCACATGCATGCAAGACTTATGCATATACAGTAAATATGATACAATGATGTCATATTAAAAGATAAAGTAAAAACTAGTATACATGTGTGTGTATGTGTGTATGTATGTGTGAGTGTGTGTGCATGCATGTACTCGTGTGTGTGTCTGTTGCTATGCATATATAATATGTCTACCTACACCAAGTTCTTTCTTTTTAAGGCGTTATTTGTTTTGAATTCTTTCCCTTTCTGGTACATCATTCTTAAAGCTGTTCAAGAAAAACATCAACTATGTCGGCCTCACCTTTTTCTTAAGAACAACCATTTTTATCCAACCTCAAGCCATTAGAAAAAAATAACAACAACAACACAACAAACAAGCAAAATAACCTTCGTATGATAATGGCTATAAATCGTTCATTGAATTTTGTGACTTCATATAGCTTACGAGAAGGAGGGGAGGAAGGGGAAGAGGAGATGTAGTAGTAATAACAGTAGTAGTAATAGTAGTAGTAATAGTTGTAGTAGTAGTAGTAGAAGAAAAAAGAAGAGCAACAAGAAAAGAAAAGAAGAAATTCCAGGTTTTAGACATTTGGTCATTTCGAGGCAAAGTAGAAGACATTTGCAAAGATGGCGTGCTGTGGGGTGGAATCTGCAACTCATAGGTGAGCACCTTGGGTATATAGCTATGGTGCTTGAATATATAAATAGGCAAATCGAAAATCAAAAATAACAAATAACAAAACAACAAGCTAATACATTGCATGAGTTAAAAGGACGTACTCATGGAATGTGTTAGCTTGATGCTTAGTAAAGGTGGAAAAAAGAGTTGGTGTATAACGTTTCGAGTATGGCTTTTCGTCAGAAAAAGGAGAAAGGAAAGGTCCAGAGAAGGAAAAAACGTCCAAGAAAAGCATGTGTGTGGTTACACACACTCACACACACACACTCACATACACACACACTCACACACACACACACACACTCACACACAAACACGATGGGCTTCTTTCAGTTTCCATCTAACAAATCCACTAGCAAGGTTTTAGTCGGCTGAGGCTACAGTAGAAGATACTTACCCACAGTGCCACACAGTGGGACTGAACCCAGAATCATGTGATTGGGAAGCAAACTTGTATATATATATATATATATATATATATCATTCAATCGGCCAGACTATCAGATGTTACATACAACGCCGGTTATAATGCACTACCTCACATTGCTACAGCTTTCGAACAATGCCACCTTGCTGGCAAGGTGAGCAGGCCAACATTCTCCCTGAATGGACCACCAGTTCGTTGCTGGGCTACTCATTTACACACCGCCTGCCTGGGAGTCGAAACCACGATCTTGTGATCATGAGTTCAACTCTTGCTCACTACATTTATATGCTCGCGCGCGCGTGTACATGTGTAATGTATGTATGTATGTATGTATGTATGTATGTATGTATGTATGTATGTATGTATGTATGAATGTATCTCCATCCTGGCTGTAACATTCGACTACATCTGCTGGTTAGGAATTTCTGGAGTTGTGGGGAGCATGAGGTATCCCTTAATCACTATTATTTCCAGGCTCGTTACTACCCGGAACGGTAGTACCTGCCAGAGCACCATCTATGGGTTAAATAGATTTTCTAGGGATAGAGGGTGCTCCTGTTACTTTTGACAAAGCCGTGAGGAAAGCAGTTCTAGGAGAAAGATACTCTGACATAAAACTTGCTGTCAAAATTGTACAAGTCATCTTGCACTGCTTGTCACTGGGACTTACTATGGCGACCGAGAGAGTGGCAAAAGTGTTGTATAAACTGTTGACATTTAAAAGTCAAAGACGTATAGATGTCTCACTAGCTGTGAGACAGCTATCATATGATGATATCATAAGATGAGGCAATCATCATGTATGTGTGTATGTCCATAACATGTGAGAACACGTCATCTAGCAAAAAAGAGGAAAATAATGCACCGAGTGAGAAAGAGAGAGAGAGAAAGGGAGAGAGAGAGACGGAGAGAGAGAGAAAGGAAGAGAAAGAGAGGGGGAGAAAGACAGATGGAGAGGAAGAGAAAGTAGGAGAGAGAGAAAGAGAGACAATGAGAGGGAGAGAGTTAATAAAAGAGAAGCGAGGCAGCTAACGAAAGAGAAAGAGAAAATATAATATGAAGAACAGCATTGTATGACTAATCGAAGTCTTCATGACTGATAGAGGAGGTCAGCATGAGTGTTGTATTGTCAATTAAGTACAGTTCATTCATTTGATCGCTGTTTCCAAAAAAGTTTTCCCGTGAATTTTTTTTTGTTTTAGAAATTTCGGATTGATCTAAAAAGTATTTTCCATTTTTAGTTATTACATATATATATAAAAAAAAACCGTCTAAATTCGTTTAACGCCATAAATGATAACACGTTTTATTCACTGCCTGTAAATATTCACGTCTTTCTATTTGTATGGCATCGTTTAATAGATCTCGCTTCTTTTGTTCCATTAACTACTTATGTAGCTGGCTGGCATAACAGATTTTCATTTCAGTGTTCAGAACTGCACTGAATCGACATATCCAGGAATCCAATTTTCCGGTCATGTCACTATTTTTCACTTTCTTTCACTAGTTATCGTCTTGTTCTGGAATGATTATGCGATCAATACACATTTAAATCTGCAGTACATTTTCGCATTATCAGTCGGTGGGACCTACTCAACGGACTTTCATTCAGATGTAATGCTCAGTAAGAAATATTAGCATATCTTTCAAATGAGCAATTTAGGTACCTGTCTGTATCTTCCTTATCTATCATAGTATTTTTCTTCTTAACGATCATACACTATGTAACATTATAAAAGAAATTACATCGCTTCATACCATTTCAGAAGCGGCCACATTAAAAACAACGTAATTTTTGTAAAGTTATTTCTTATATATATATGAACGCTTGGAGTGTTTAGGTTGTTTGAAACAGAAATACATGGCATACAGATCTATCTTAAAAGCGTTTGTGATGTAAATGAAATTAAATAAAATAACGCAAATCTCGAACCTTAAAACTATGAAATGACATACGCCATCATTAGTTGTCATTAAAAATAATGAGCTCACTATGATTATTTATCCATGAGTAAATTTAGAAACAAACAAATTATTCTGTCTACTTATCTGGATTTCTAGTTATCGGGAAAGCAATTTTGAGATTGTTTTCAAGACGTTGACATAAGAAAAGTGTAATCACAGATGTAAGATTATAGATGTATAATGGAAGCTATGTAATTAAGAATGCTTAGGAATGTCTCGTGAAATATATGTGCAATTAAGAATACGTAATTAGGATAGAAACATTAAATCAGGAATCTATAATTAGTAATATGTAATTACATAAGAACAAGATTACTAAAGATCGTTAGACAAAGCTAATAATATTCTATGAACTGTGGGCAATATATCGCTCATGGACGTGTTTAATAGGAAAAACAGATAGACCCTCCGTCGGTTTCGACGATGAGTATTCGAGTTATTCGATCAACAGAGCTACAAATACATTGAATTACAGTAGGTTGAGTATTCCACAGATACTTGTCATCGTAGTCGTGGTCGTACGGTTTTGAAGCACGTTGAGGACATTACGACCAAAGTCTTCTCGATTAAGATATACTGGAATTCATTCCGAATTTCTCATAGTGTTTTCTTGGCAAGGATAATTGAGTGGTTTGCCATTACTTTCTCCAACTGACTGGCCATTGGCTCACAAAGAGCTCATCTTTCCTTCGACAGGGCATGGTTTTCGTTCTGCTGAGTGTCCAGATACCTTCCTCACACGAGTAGCAAGCTATTCAAGTCGGGGAACCGGTTTGTTGTCGACCACTCAACCCTGGAGCAGGTAGTACTGTTTTACATGATACAAATTGCAGCTCTCATCAGTCTGTGATGAGATCACAGACCAGATACTTGTACTTTTAATATAATCTTCAATAAGAATCAGAATCAGTGTGTAGTATGACTGGCTCTCTGAATTCCATCTGATGATCGTGTATGTAGTTCTAGTCGAACCAATTGTATTCACAATCCTTAAGAACTTCATGACTGAGAAGCGAGCGTCTCAATCATTCTGCCATACAGGTGACCTGAATATTTTTTACCTTTACACACACACACACACACACACACACACACACACACACACACACACACACACACACACACACACACACACACACACACACATGCGCGCGCACAGACATATGTATGCATGTTTCTGAATGGGATTTTTTCCTTTACTGAATTCAAGCCGGCCACAAAATGATAAGACTATTTTGTTTAATGAAAGACAGCTCTTGTGACGAAATTGTAAGGTGTTATTCAGGTACTCAGCTATGAGTTCACATCTTAAAGTGGAAACAGCTGTAAGCTAATGAAGTCCATGAGATCATTTATTCATTTGCCATCCCTTATATATATATAATATATATATATATATATATATATATATATATATATACGCACACACACACACATACAGGGTGGCCCCAAAATATATTACAGTTATTCAACTATCTCTTTCGCATTCACATATTAACAGTTTAGATCTTAATTATGAAAAAAAACAGAAACCGTTATTCTATGCTAATTTAATTTTGTCAAGTTCCCTTTTCAGTTTGTAAGATAGAAATTTAAATATAATAAAATGTTTTAAAAGAAATTTAAAGTGCCCACGTGATAACTGTAAACCTACTTTTGGGCCACCCTGTATACACACACACACACACACACACACACACACACACACACACACACATATATATATATATAAATATCTATAAATCTGAAATGCGAAAAGTTTGTTTGTCTGGTGTTGGCATTGGAACAGGTTAAAGAGCACTAGATCCCGTCAGATTGACTCCAAAATTTACAGGGACATGTAAAATGAGGTGAGGTTGCAAGTGGGCTAGATTAGAAATCCCTATCTTAAAAGGTGTCGTTACTAGGGCAAAACACGCACTCTTTGACAAGTCTCCTCTCATTCTCTTATCTGCATGTTTTCCTCCGTCTCTCTCTGTTTCCTCCCTTCCCATCACTTTCCCTCTATAAGGACGTTTCATAAGGACGTTTCATAAGGACGTTTTCCCCCGCTGCCTTTGCCAGCGCTGTCCCTCTTTCCCTCACTGCCTCCCCCTCTCTCTCTGTATGTCTGTCTGCATTCATAGAGAGTTTTATTATCGCCACAACCACCACAACACAATCATGAGAACAAATATTATGAATCAGATATTTATAGGGTTAATTTATGTGTATGTGTGTGTGTTCTATATATAATGTATATTTATACAAAGTGTATATATCTGTATTTATATATATATATGTATATATATATATATATAATTTGTATACATTTGTATACATAATGCGTACACACACACACACACATATATAATGCGTATATATATATAATGTGTGCATTATGTGGTCGGTTGATCTGAAAATATGCACACCTACACTTGCGTCAGAAATTAATTAGCACTTCTCAAATTTCGACATTAAATAGGTTAAATCAATTAACCTATGAGCTGTTCAAAACGTCTTACGCGATGAGAAAACTTAGTATGGTGTGATTTCGGTCCTTGCGAGGCGCTACCTATATCTATTAAACAAAGGAAGATTTGTCTGCATCCGCACTCCAATTTGTTGCACTGCTATGTCAACATCATAAGGCTGTAGACTCTCAAACTGCTCTGCAAACAAAGTTACGTCATCGTTCTGCGCAACAGTGAACTCGCAACAAAGCAATAGTTCGAGATATGGCCACTAGGTGACAGCACATACCTTGAGTGAAGAGCAAATCAAGGGTGCTAATTAATTTCTGACGCAAGTGTATGTTAAAAGTGCTGGCGAGTTTGCATGGCAACTAATTTTTTCCTCAAATGAAAGGCGTGACCCCCAAGGACAAAATTCCTCATCTTATAAATTGTGGCCCGATTAGACCTGAATGAAATCGGGTTATAGTAACCAAAATGTGAAAAGGGGTCTAAATGGGGCTGGAAGGGGATTAAAATTTCAAGGAGCGAGTGTTTAGGAGTTCTCTGTTACATCAAGCTAAAAAATTTGCGCCAGCCTTTAAATCTCCAATGTGTTGCCGTCCATGATGAAGAAGTTTTGAATGCTTGCATTGGTGAGTCTACTGTCGTGAGAAAGAATCACTTCAAAACTTGGTGTTTAGGAATTTTCTTTTACATCAAGTTCAAAATTTTACGCCAGCCGTTAAACTGCCACTACGTTGCTGTCCGTCGTTAAGAAATGCCAGCCATGGCGACTCTACTATCCTCGGGTTCTATCCCTTCAAACTTTGGTTTCCAATATTTTTTTATTTTTATTCAGCTCGCAAGTTCGTCTGTCCCTTTCAAATGTTAGTGTTTTGCTGTCTGCCTTGAAGCAGACCTTTCCGTTGTCACTGCCTGATATTTATGATTGATCTTTCAAAATATTTTTCCTCAACTTACTCAAGATCTTTTGTTGTTTATAAATGGGAGAGAGATAGGTAGAGAAAGATAGAGAGTAAGAGAAAGCGAAGGCGAATCCGAGAGAAAGAAAGAGTAGGAGAGTAGGAAAGTGAGAGAGAAAGGAGAGAGAAACAAAGAGAGAGAATGTGGTGATAAAAAACAGAAAGGAAGCAACAGAAAGTAACAACCACACTCTTACCCGCACGTAGAGCGGGTCACCTTAAGCTAGTATATATATATATATATATATATATAAATAATAATTGCGCCCTTTTAAAGCATAGACAGCCTCATGGGCCCAGTTTTCCCGGTTTCTATGGCGTATGTGTTCCCCAGCTGGACGGGACGCCAGTCCATCGCAGCGTTACTCATTTTTGCCAGCTGAGTGGACTGGAGCAACGTGAAATGAAGTGTCTATTAGTTATGCTTTGGTAGTTTAATTACTATTTTCCCAAAACTATTTTGGTAGTTTATTAATATTTTTATACGTTCACTATTCTCCAATTTATAAGCCCAATATATCTCTCTTACACACCAGATGTTTGGATAATACAGAACTGTTGCAATATTTTGAATATTTTTTGTAAAAAATTGTAATCTAGAAATATTACAATTGTCATAATTGTTCTATTTCATCAAAGTTATTGGTATGGATTCTATTGCAGTGGTCACTTATCAATAATTGCCAGAACAACGATAACAACGAAGCAGACGATATCGATGAAGTAGATGAAAGAGACAAGGCAAAATACGCAAACAGTAACTGCTTTCTCTCACACATTCATACACTGGTAATGCGAGGTGTAATGTTAAGATATACTTCATTTATTTATCTCAAATGTTTACACTATTTAATTTATCTATGTATAACCTGAGACACCCTTCGGTCACGACACTGATCATGGGATTGCACCTAGAAAGTTACCCTCCCAGGCACAAGTCCGGGCAACATTGTTTATGGAAGACCAGCAGTCGCCCATGCATACCGGCCTCCCATCTCCATGCCACCAGTGTTATCCAAGGGAAAGGCAAAGGGGCTGATACAGCTTGGCACCTGTGACGTCGCAACTCATTTTTACATCTGAGTGAACTGGAGCAACGTGAAATAAAGTGTCTTGCTCAACAACACAACAGCCCGGTCCGGGATTCGAGCTCACAACCTCACGATCGTAAGCTTGACGTTCTAACCACTGAGACATGCGCCTTCGCAGTTTACAAATAATTAATAATTTTATGAATATTTGATGGACATTTTGGTGGAAAATAACCTCGCTAACGCTAATTGTAGAGTATCATGTGGAGAAAGTATCTATCTTATACCTGTGTGCATACTTGCACACCCATATATATACACGAATTCATATATACATACATACATTCATACATACATACATACATACATAAATACATACATACATACATACATACACAAAAAGGAGAAGAAACACGCATCATTACAGCAAAAAACAACGAATAGGTACATATTTCGCAAGCTAGAGGATAACAGCAGCATTGACAGGACGAGTGGCTGCAAAATGTTACGCGTACCTATTTACTCTTGAGATGTGATATAATGTCAAAAACTATTTATAATGCTATCCGCAGGAAGGATTGCCATAACGTATACATCAAAGGCATGTCAGAACCAGAATGTATTTATAGCTTTAAAACAAAGAATAGAGATTGATAGATTGACAGATAGACCGAAATATGATTGCGTTCATTCGTTCAAAGAAATCCACAATTAATAGAATTCGATGGCAAAAACTGAGTTACTTTATATTAAGTGTTTTTTTTAAATAAATGTCTACTGTCCTCTCTTTTGAGACAACTAATAGTGAGTAGCTTATTGGGACCATTCTATATTATTTTTATTAGTATGACTGGAATAAAATTTTCTTACTTCTAATAATGGTAGCGGAATTATTTAATTAGTTGTTTTCGTTCACTATGATGTGATTAAAATCGAAACATGATGGCATTTTTGCAAGGAATTCTGAATAGAAGTAGAACTTTTAGTGTATGGCAGATGCACTTTGCTAGGAATGGTCAAGTGGAGAGGCATCATTGATCCTCATTTAAATTCTAATCTCTCACTTGACAGCTCTTTGCATCACATCCCGATATCCCACTTAATCTTGTGGGATAAACCAAGTACATGAACGGTGTTAACCATGTACCAGTAGGCGAAAGACTCAGTAAGGCTTCCCAAGGTCAACAGTTCGAGGCCAAGGCGTATTTCAGGCAGAGGCATGGTATTGGGGGCCAACAGCTTGGAAAAGAATAGGCACCGTCAATCTAACTTACTCATAATACATTAATGTTGATAGCAACCAGACCAAAATCTATATTAGATCAGTCGTCGTCTGAATTAACTGGCGAATTAAAGAGTGGACAGGCTTTAGTGTTGCCGACCCTCAGAGGGCAGCAGAAGACCGGGAGAAGTGGAAAAATCTGGTTAGGACGTCATCAACAACTGTCACCATGACCACATGATCAAGAGATAGGAAAGGGAGGGATATATATATATATATATATATATATATATATATATATATATATATATATACATACATATATATTATTCACCCCTGGCACTCTTAGTCACATTTAGTGACGACTGAATTCCCCCCACCCCACATGTATATAGATATATTTATCCATCCATCATCCATCCATACACACATACACATATATGAGGGTTTTTTTCTCTGGCTTGCAAAATTCTTTATGTGAATTTGTGTGCTGACACAAATTTTGTTGTGTCTGAGGTAGTGCGTGTGTTAATAATATTGGCATAATGACTCACTCTAGGCACAGCAAAATATGTGAGGGTTCTACTGAAAGTAATGCAAAAGTAGACAAAACGTCTTTATTAACTGACACAGGTCATTCAAATTGCAATGATCGGCAAAGAAGGTCATTGAGAAAGGCATCTTTCTCTTTGATTTTCTGGAATGTGGCTGCACTGTGAACAACCAGAGCCACAAAAAATGTTTAGAGGAAGAAGCCTAACAAAAATCTGAAAAACACGTCCGCATTCACAATGAGAAAGAGCAACCGCATCCATCATTGACAACGAATCATGCAGTTTGCAAATTGGGTTGGTCAGTGGCCTTCCATCAAACATAGAGCTCAGATTTAGCGATTCCTCAACTTCCATCTGAAGGACAGTCTTTGGCAACAACGATTTGAAGACACAGACGAGGTGAAAGTGACTGTAATTAAGTGGATATAACAATGCAACCTTGAATTTCTAATAAAGAGGTTTCGGGAGTTTGGTTTAACGATAGTGCAAACGCATTGCTTTCGTATAGAGACTAAGTTAGATTATATCTCTGTATAGAGAAAAAGTTACTCTACAAGCCTGTGTAATTTGAATGACCGAGTGTCGTTTAATAAAAAAAGTTGTCTGGTCTTGCATTACTTTCGGTCAAACTTTACACACACACACACACGCGCACACACTCACACACACACACACACGCGCGTGCGCACGCACACACACACACACATACACACACACACACACACACACACACAATGTACACACATGGGTGAATAAGATAAAGCTATTACAATAAAATTACCATATCAATTGTACTGCTACCGTGAAAGAATAATTCTATGTCTGAAATGTATGGCAAGGATAATCATATATCATAAATTTGAATCTGTTTAAATGTTGCGCCTTAATGATTCAAGATCCGAAAAATGAGCTTGTTTGTCTCACATACAAGTGGGAAAAACACGGTTATTATGTATAAACATTTTTTTTCTAAATTATTTACATTCGATAAAATATATATCGATAGTTTTATTAGTAATTTTATATGTTCATGCTAACTGCGGTCATCGTTATGTTACCTTGTACACACACACACATTCACCCCACCTCATTTATATGATTTCTTTCATTTAATTATATCAGTAGCGTCATGTCATTCTCGGATTTTATTTCAAAATTGCAGCATAAATATACCAGTCGTTTTACAAGATTTATCAGTTTGGCGTTGAACGTGGTGAATAATTCTATTTTTTTTTTATTGACTTCATTTCTTCTAGACTGATATACTGGTTTCGACAATAATCTTCTCAAGTATCGCTTACTCTTAATCTGGCTGCCAATTTCTCTGACCGATTTCAAGTTAGAAAGCTTGTTCTATTATGGAAGATAATATTAACCTGATGAGGTCATATTATGAATATCTTTCTGTCTTTTTTTTCCACATTTTTTGTGTAAAGAGTAGGCATGATTTACTGCTTTATTCAAGCAAGCATATAATCGTGTTACATAAGTGAATAGAAATAGCTTCAAATGAGGATATAAATCTTGATTCCTCGGGATATTAAAGATTTCTTCGGACTATACGGAAAGTTTACTTTCTTTCATAATAGCCACCGTGGTTCGAATGTTTTCTCTTTAGATGGGAACTAAAATAACTAGGCTAATGGATACATCATTATTAATATATAACAGAATGCAGCGAACTGGCAGAATCGTTAGCACGCCGGGCAGAATGCTTAAATGCATTTCTTCCATCTTCACGTTCTCAGTTCAAATACCAGGAAGTTCGATTTTATCTTTCATATTTTCGGGGTTCATAAAATAAGGACCTTTTAAGCTCTGGGGTCGATGTAATCGACTAGCCCCCTCCCACAAAATTGTTGTCTTTGAACGAAAATTTGATAAAATTATGAGTATTTAATTGAGAGCAGTGAGCTGGCAGGATCGTTAGCACGCCGGACAAAATGAATAGCCGCATTTCTTCCGGTTTTACGTTCTGAGTTCAAATGCTGCCGAGCTCGATTTTACCTTTCATATCTTCGGTGTCGATAAAATAAAGATCATTTGAGTTCTGGGGTCGATATAATCGACTAGGCCCCTCCTCTAAAACCTGTTCGCCTTGCGCTAAAATCTGAAACCATTAAGATACAACTGGTATATTATACTATAGGCGCTGTAATTATGAAAGGTAATGTCGATCTTAGTGGGCGCCAAAGCCAAAATAAAAAAAAAAATTAAAACATGAAATTCACTGCCAGAATATATTTATTGATTAAGAATTACATAGTTTCTGACACCTAACCAAGACAGTACTGATTTTTCACAGAATATAGCCAAAATGAGGGCAGGGAAATTTGAAAATTAGGGTGTACATGTAATCGCCACTAGGGGGCAGTATTCAGAAATTATAAAGCTACGAGAGATGAGAAAGAATGTTGGATTTGGAGGAATTTGAAGTCAGTACTTAGTTATATAGAACTAAATGTTCGAAACTACATATATTTCTGTCATTCAACCCGCATCAGCCGAAGATAAAAAAAAACCCGAAACAAAAATAGCAATATTTTCTTCTCAAAGATAAAACTTTGAGAAAAAGAAGTAGTGACTTCAATGATTTTCGGAAACAATTATCAATGTGATTAAAATAATTATATTTCAACTTCTTAATTGAAACCCTCATGATGGAATCGATTCGCCAGCTGCTTCTGAAATCCATCAAGTCCTTTCAAGTCCTTCCTCATCTCATCACTAAAATGAAGATAGTAATCATCCTTTCTAATTTTGGCACAGGGCTAGAATTTTTTAGGGATGGGGGAAATCCTTTACATCGACCTCAGTAGTTAACTGGTTCTTATTTTATCGACCTCGAAACGATGATAGACAAAATCGACATCAGCGGCATTTGAACTTGGAACATAATAACGGAAGAATGTTGCTACATATTTTGTCCGGTGCAGTAACCATTCCGCCAGCTCGCTGCCTTCAAAGCGATGGTAATAATGGCCTGTTTCTCATACACTTTGCAGTAGACCGCAGATATCCCGGAATAATTTATTCCGCCAGATTTAAAAATTATAGTGTATGTATAACCGCCACGAGGAAAGTATTCAGAAATTGCTTAGCCTATTTATAGAAAAGGATATAGCTTCCACACATAGCGATCGATACTGAAATTAAATGGTTTTGGATAAAGCACGAAAGGTTATCTATAAATTACGGGCGACATATTGGGCAAACCGGTAAACAGATGATTCAAAGGACCCTACCGTGTGATTTAGCCTGAAGATTACGATAAGAGCAAACCATCCGTTGAATGCTACTTATACAGTATTTCATGTACTTCAATGAGTTGATAATTTTCATTTTTGAACAACCAGAACACACTTATGTAGAAATCGCTACGTGAATCTATCATATACATGCATACATACATACATTCATACATAATAATACGCATACATAATATACATACAAACATATGCACATATGTATTCTAATATTTCGCTTCGGCATTGCGGTACGAATATCCTGGTGTTAGAACTCGATATACATATGCTTCAGAACGAAGCGTTTGTCGAATACAGAGCGGTAATAAGAAAATAAGATGATCGAGGAATAAACACTTACGAAGTTCATAAGATAATTGATTGTTTATTTCTTTGACAGCTCATTTTCTTATATACAGGTGTATGTATATATATGTGTGTGTGTGTGTATACGTGGTTTGATCAATAAGTACCTGGACTATTGCTATAGTAACGAAGCTAAAGCTGCTTGGAACATTTTAAACTTGAACTCTGCTGTCATGTGCACTAAGTTTCAACGATCTAGCTTACTTCCGTTCTTTACAGCAGTGCTTAGCAGGAAGGTGCGTAGCGTGTGATTGTCGTATATTGATCATGACAGACAAAACTGAGCAGAGATCTGCATCAAATTTTGCTAAAAGCTTGGCGATACCTGCTCAGAGGTTTACGCAAAGTTTTCCGAAAGTTTTCATCGTTCTTGAAACAATCAAGGAGATCTTGTGCAACTGAAATCCAAGTGTCTTTTTGGTCAGCCGAAAGCAGTTTTGGCAGACACGAGTCTCATACGCAAATCTTCAGTGATAATGGACTGAACTGAACCGTAACTAATCTGCATAGCTTCTGATAACTCATGGATGGTGATTCGACGAT